>NW_027464616.1:600000-885000 GCF_043290135.1 Rhipicephalus microplus | reverse complement strand
AAGTTTTTTATTGTGTTTCGTGCTATTGCACTGTTTTATACAGGGCGTCCCAGGTAACTTTAGCCAGAGTTTAAAAATATGCCGGCACACGCACTTACGACTCGACCAAATCAATGTTGCTCAACGTTGCCTGGAGTTAGACTATTTTTTGTGTTGAGAAATACTGTTTGATTAGCTCATTTTAATTAACGAAATTTTGAAGGGATGAAGGTGGATAAAATATCAATGAGCGAGTTCTAGATGAGTTCGCAAAACGTCTGAAAAAATAATGTTGAACCTTGCATCTGTTAAGCATTAGTGTTTTTCTGCTAATTAGAAATACCCGCGAAATACAAAAAATAACAAGTGACAAACCAGCTCTCGCGTCAGTACGCACGATGATTCTAGTGCTCCCTAACGTTCCACGTACGAATGACACGCTTCCCTTGCACCGGCTCATGACAGTGATAAGCATTCACAGCAGTTATTGTTTTTGTGGCCGATAGCAAGACGTGTTCATCGTAAAGCCACCACCGTCGTTGCGGCCCTGCCGAGACAGCACAACGGGGCAAATGTCGTTCACGCGCAGAAGGTTAGGGAGCACTAGAATCATTGGGCACACTGGCACTCGTGCGGGCTTGTCACCTGGTACTTTTTGCATTTCGTGGGCATTAGTAATTAGTAGAAAGACACTAATACCTGACAGATATAAAACTCAAAGCTGTCTAATCGTATTTGCAAGATGTTTCAGCGCGCGAACAAAGGAAAAAAGACAGGGTAGACAGAAAGAGCGCTGACTTCCAACTAACTTTATTTCACAGAGTGGCAAGATTATATACTGCTAAAAAGGATGATAACAGAGCATGAAGGTAAAATGCAAGCCTAATCTACACATCAGTAACAAAACACGTGTGACGGGTCCTCTATTGCCTCAAAGCCCAGCCAGGTAATCACGTTCAGCCTGTGATAAAGCAATCGATGATGTGTTTACACATTTATCTCCTAGCAAGTGTATTTTTTCGGCTTCGATAATTTCTCGCGTAAGCTGGTCCCTGTGCCTTGCCAATATTGAGCACTGATCAAAGAGTGGGGTGCACCCACAATCTCGGCAATGAATGCCAAGATGCCCTTGTACCACATTGTGCACGTTGTTTCGGTGTTCTCGGAGGCTACCAGCATGCTCTGTTATCATCCTTTTTAGCAGTATATATTCTTGCCACTCTGTGAAATAAAGTTAGTTTGAAGCCAGCGCTCTTTCTGTCTACCCTGTCCTTTTTCCTTCATTCGCGCGCTGAAACATCTTGCAAATATGACTACGCACCAACTAGCCCAAGCTTCCACTCCTGTGTAATCAGACACTGTACAACCCGATCTACAACTTTCTCATTGAAATTTTTATCCACCTTCGTTCCTTCAAAAGCTAGTTATTGAACTGATCCAATTGAACAATAATTGAGAACACAAAAAATAGTCTAACTGAAGGCAACTGTGAGCAACATGTATTTGGTCGCGTCGTAATTGCGTGTGCCGGCATGTTTTTAAACTCTGGCTAAAGTTACCTGGGACACCCTGCATTTCCTATGAACCCACTCCCTCAAGCACCTGGTCCTGCGATCTCTAAACCCGAAAACATTTAACGCTTGTTAACGCGCTTTGCGTGCATTTAACTTTTCCACTACATGTACCAAGCTTCGAACCTGTGCAACAAACGCTAAGTGCTCTTTCTTTCGTAATCTCCACGGTTTGAACAGTGTTCTCTTGTGTACAAGTGGTATTGGCCATAGAACTCTTGGCCTCAGCTCCAGAGTCAACAAAAGAAAAAAAGTTGAATAAATACCACCTTGTAAAACGCCATCAAAATCGCAACCTTGCGCACACTTCCTAAAACATGCAGGCCATGACATCCCTACAAGATAGTGTTTCAACCACTACAGCAGGATGCAGGGCACTTGGCACTCCACAAAGAGTGCATGACACGGCGTTAAAGACGAGTGCGCCAGGAGTAACTAACTTCGTGCTGAAAGCCCCTCCGTGCACTTAAGCGTCCGCGCTTAGGACCACGACAATAAATACAAGTGGAGTGAAGTGGGCAGACGTGGACGCTCTGGTGGCCGCTTTAAGCGATCGATGGTGACCACTTATGCGAAGGATGCCGCGGCACGGAGTAAATGCCGGAGTCAAGAGCTTGACGTCACTTTAGTGAAGAAGGCCAGAATTGTGGATGGCAGATGTGAGCAACGACAAAGCGAGGAAGTCTAGAGCTTCAATGTTGTAGTTCTCAGTAGCGTTGCCTTCTGGGTTGGTAACCATGCCTTAAATACCATAAATAAGACAAGAAAAAAAAGTGAGTTATACAAAAAGAACGAAAAGGTGGCTCTAAGATGATTCTCACTTCTAGGAATATGGTACTTAACAACATTCGCAGAAGTATATAAGTAAGATAAATGCGAGTGAACGCTAAGTAACGTATGCGGGTGGCAGCAAAGAGCATATTCAATGCGACAGGATTTTAAAGTGGAGCACTCCCCAAAAGTCTCTTGTTTATGACACTGACTTGGTTCGAAGTTGAAGTCTTCTTTATACGTGGTGGCGTCATCGATTCAGCTTCCTTCTTTAGGAGCGAAGCTCCGTATAACGGCACCCGTTCGTCCCTCGTAGCCAATGTAGTATGTAACAAGTATAACATTTTGACGTCCAAGGTGGTGCCGGTGAGAGATTTCTTCTGTGCGTTGAACAATAAAAAATAATGCTCTATGTACATGACTATGGCTGCTAATGGGGAATGAGAGACAGGAGCATTCGGCTTTTAGTTAACGCGCACGCTGCGATCCCCATTAGCAGCCATTGGCATGTATACTGAGCACCATCTGGCAAGAAAGGGTTGCTACGTTATACTCGCTGGGGGTAACCTCCTTGGTTTTAGAAAGGTTTAACGAGCGTTGAGCCACAGTGTCATGAATACAATCAACTAGTGTACACCATGAACTCGAGGTGGTTAAAGGTGGGAAGTAGATACGAAGCGCAAGCCGTAAGAATGTAAAAACCGAATTCTCCTGTCTCTCATTTCCCATTAGCAGCCATTGGCATGTACATTGAGCACTATCTGACAGCAAAAGGTTGCTACATTATACTCGCTGAGCGTAACCTCCTTGGTTTTAGAAAGGTTTAGTGAGCGTTGGGCCGCAGTGCCATGAATTCAGTGAACTAGTATATACCGTGAACTCGAGGTGGTTAAAGGTGGGAAGTAGACCCGAAGCGCAAGCCGTAAGAAAGTGTGCGTGTGCCACCTCTCGTTTAGTTCTTGGAAAGTCCGCTGGATGGCGGTGCTTCTATATGGGGAATATATGATGAAAAGATGCGAGACGGTGGTACTTGGAGTGTTCAATAGATGGACGAACGGACACACAGACAGATGCATGGATGGACGCATGAACGGACGCAGGGGTGGATGCATGGACAAACGCAGAGACGGACGCACAAAGAGACGCACGCATGGACGGGCGGATGGACGCATGGACGGTCCCACAGACGGACGCATGGTTTGACGGAAGCAATAACGAATGGACGGACGAATGCTTCGCCCCACTCTCCATCATTTACTCCGTGGATATGCTGCCAATTGTTTTACGAATGTGCGATGTACGAGCTCTTACCGGTGCCTCTTAAAGTAAAAGAATGTGTGGCACTGTGTGCTTCTCGTGCTGCGTGGTATTCTTGCGAGCGTTCTAAAGCCTGTGTGATGTTTCATCACTGTCATCATTAGCATGGCTACGCTTACCGCTGGGCAACCTCTTTTCTCACCTTTACCCCTTACCCAGTGCAGGGTAGCAAACCGGATGTGCGTCTGGTTAACCTCCCTGCCTTTCCTTGCATCTTTATCTCTCTCTCTCTTACCGCTGGGCAAATGCCTCCCTCATGTTCTGCCAATCGACCTGGTCCTGGGCTTCCTGCTCCCGCGCCAAACCCGCGAACTTAATCTGCGCAACTAACTTTGTTTGCCCCTTCACGAATTTGCTTTCTCCTAGAATCTAGTAAGTTATTCATAAAAACCAGCGGTTATATATGCAAGATTAAGACGTCGATGTGTTAGGTACGGCATTTTCAGGACACAGCAGTGTATGTGTGAAATACTTGTTACCTGTAGGTGACAGTACTTATGTTTGTGATACGTCATGCACCTATACGATAAGGCGTCGCTTCTTGTTTAACGCTGTTTCCACGGCGTTTATGTAGTCATATTTGTGCTGGGTTTAAAGAGCATGGCCAATATAGTTGGCACGTGTATTCTTTGTTGTAGTATGAATGTGGGAAGTTGACCCGTTGCTGTGTATAGTTGATGGCAAAATAAAGCCCTTTGCATGCGCTCGCCTATTCAGCTGTTGCGGTCACACGCTACATAGACTGGCGACGATGGTGAGACTTTGTCTGCGTGAAACAAGCTCCGGCTTGGTAGTAGCCGTGACCCTATGACGGATTAAGCAGCCACTAAGGACAACATGGTCGAAGCGATGGTTACCACAAGTCTTCAGCTGAGGCAAGTAGAACCACTAAGGTTCAGCAAATGACTGAACTAGCTAAGCCCTACCGCGGTGGTCTAGTGGCTAAGGTACTTGGCTGCTGACCCGCAGACCACAGAATCAAATCCCAGCTTCGGCGGCTGCAATTTCAGTGGAGGCGAAAATGCTCTACGCCAATGTGCTCAAGTTTGAGTGGACGTTAAACAGCCTCAGGTGGTCCAAAGTTCCGGAGCCCTCAACTACGGTGTCTCTCTTAATAATATGGTGGTTTTGGGACGTTAAGCTCCACATATCAATCATTTAACTACGAAGAGCACTTGTAGCCGTATGTTAGAGGCAGCGATTCCCTCCACACCTAGAGCGCCTTCGCATCCCTGAGCCTGCCCTAGGCACCCTTAGCAGCAATTGTACGTAGGCTTAAGTGAAATGATGTACCTCGTGGGAGAGGGCGCTCATACAAAATGATCAGAAGTGCTTCCGAGGCGTAGATTTATCACTGAAACAACCATTTGATGCCTACGTGCACCCTTTTGTAAGTTTGGATGCTCCGAGACCCCAATGTCGGGCGACGGCACTCGGTTTACTTCTACAGACCATCTGCGAATACGAAGCACGTGTGAACGGCTCCTTACCATTCGAGCAACAACGGTTTGACACAAAGCTTCGTCTGAAAGCTCGATCAGGGCTGCACTTTGGAAGTCCAGCTGAATCCCGTCACCGTTGCATTTGGACTTCCCCTTGGTGCACCCAGCACTTTACTAGCAACTGTATACAGCAGATGCTCCTCTAAGAGGCGAAGCACCTCAGGGTCAAGCCTTGTCCCACCGATTTCCTTTCTCTTGGCTTGTACGCACTGAGAGCCCCGGCCACGAGCGCGCCGATCGAAGGTAGAAGAGTAGAACTATATAATGATTGCAAGTGCACTCGTGGCACGCTGTTTCTTTCGCTGCGGCACCCCAAGACCTATAAAGCGCGATCACACCCACCTATCTCTCTCATGGTTATGGAGTGCACTTTGTTATGAAATAAACAAGGAAAAAAAATTACGGGGGTTAATGACCCCTAGAACTTCGCCCACTCGCCATCATTCACTTCGTGGGTATGCTACTATTTAAATCCCCATTCTTTTATCCCCAATGCAGGGTAGCAAACCGAACGTTCGTCTGCTTTGCAGGGTAGCAAACCGGAAGTTCGTCTGCTTAACCTCCATTCCTTTCCTCCTCTTGCTTTCTTTCCTCTGTACATGTTGTTTTAGGAAGTAATAAAAGGCGATGAGTAGATATTGCATTTAGGAAGGGTTGCGAGTGTGAGGAGAAAGGCACTCCCTCATTTTTGAACGTGGATTGGTGAGGTGCCCTTTAAAAGACCGAGTGCTCTCTTCTTCACTGTAACTTCTACGTAACAAAGAAAGGAGAGAGAAATGCAGTCTTTTTCTGATGGTAATTATCCAGCTTGAGCATGTAATAAAAAATTGCATGAGGTTTTGAAATTTAGTAACGTATGGTGTGTGAAATATCGATGACTGAATACATCTCTCTCGCCCCATGGTTTATAGGTCGGTAGTTTATCAATCTCTACTAACGCAACCTGAGACGATTCAGGCGAGTGTTCCATGCATCTGATAGTATATCGATAATCAGGGAACTTTGCTTTGTTTTGCTGTTTCTTCTGGGGAGGCACTTGAGAACAGGGTGCAGATGTTGGCAAGCTTTTCGTGGAAGACAGAGTGACTCGCGAGCAGTTCCAGGAATTCAGTCGCCACAAACATCGTGAAAGTACGTTGAGAGTATAGTGAACTAGAACATTTTCTAGTGGTGCGACCGGCGGCGGCTGCGGCCGGCTCGGGTGAAGCAAGATGACACTGACAGCTGGCGAGGGCGCCACTGCGCCTTTTCCTAGCCTCCGGCTGCTCGGGCGCGCTCGTTGGCAGTTGGTGGCACATGGCTGGGAGGGTTGTGGTTTTGCTCGTTTTGTGCGTGCACTGTTACTCGGAACTCTTGACATTATCTTGCGTATCTTGGCGTTAAGTAGTCAATGCAGTGAGCGGGATCTATATTGTACCAGCGACTGGGAATTTCGCGATGACATGGCGAGAAGAAGAACAGATTCCCACTGTTTTGCACCAGGCTGCCGCACCGGCTATCCAGGCGCGCCGAAAGCATCGCTGTTCACCGCACCAAGAGACGACTCGCTTCGAAGTAAATGGGAGCGAAACCTAAGAAGAGCAGACAAGAGCCTGACGGAATCATCAGCTGTGTGTGAACATCATTTCGAAGCGCGTTGCATATTGCGCGATTAAGTTCATGTGGTCGATGGCGTGGAAGTGTGCATTCCGAGAGGCAAGCCGTCATTAGCTCCCGATGCCATTCCTACGCTGTTGCCTCAGTGCCCAGCCTACTTCTCCGTTAAAACCCCGCAACAGAGAACGGAAAGGAAGAGACCTGCACGTTCAGTTCCACTTCGAAAAAAGAAGCCGCGCCAGGACGTCAGAAGCGCTGACTACACTAACAACGAACATGAGGTGCTTGAAGAACCTGAATCTGCAGAATCCTCGCCTTTCAAGTTTCAGACCCTACGTTCTCTAGCACCATCGCCGAGGTGGTGCCGCATTGAAGATGATAGTGTCGGCTTGGTTTTCGCGACGTCTTCGTTGAAGAAGCAAGGAAGGCTTGTTGTTTGTCATGAGCGAGCTGTCATTTTCAAGAAGTCATCAGGAGACGAAGTTTGTGCTGCCATTTATTGTCAAGGCGTTCTGTGCTCAGAAAAAACAGTCGCCTCCGTTGGCGACGCTGCAGCTGTACTGGATGATGCCATGGCAATGTGTGTTTGCAAGAGAGCAATGTCGCACAACGAATTCAGGCAAATGTTGCCGGTTTTGACGGTGAAGCAGCAAGCAGCAACATACACCAACGGACTCTACGTCTTCAGTGCCAAGTGCTCCAGGAAGGTCTTGACCGATGGTAAGTGCGTTCAAGTGCTTTGATCTACAAGCGCCGCATGTATTTATTGTTCGGGTATTTAAACAATTGTTTTTCTTTCCTGTACAGGACTTATTTGCCCAGAGTGCAAGTCGAATCGAAAGCTATTGTTGACCAGAAAGTCGTGCCAAAAAGCTCATGTTCCTAAGAAAGGAGACCTTGCCCAGCGCTTGATGCTTCAGAGGCAAAAAACCAGGCGTTTGAAAAATAGCGCCACTGCATTGAAAAATCAACTGAAAGCAATGTCAGCTAAAAACAAACCCATCACTGAGGAGGAATTTACTTCTAGGATAGAAGCCCTTCCTCCGAAACAGCGTGAAGCAACAGTTCACATGTTTAAATCAGCATGACGAAAAAGCGCAAAAGGCATGAGATATTCCAATGAATGGGTTTTGGTATGTCTTATAATGAAAATGAATAGCGCCAAGCTTTATGAGCACCTGAGGAAAGAAAATATTCTGTCACTGCCAAGTAAAACAACATTGCGCAAATATTTGAAGTCGTACAGAACAGGGTTTGGCTTCTGCCCAAAGATTTTCAATGTGGTGAGTGAAAAGACAGCCACAATGGAGGAATACGCGTGCCACGGTGGAAGTATTGTAGACGAAACGCACCTTTCTAGGCATCTTTCTGTAACAACAACCGGCCACATAGATGGTTTTGTGGATCTAGGTAGCTTTACGTCTCCTAAAGATAAGCACACACCGTGTGACCATGGAATGGTTTTAATTTTCATACCGTTCATTGGGAAATGGACTCAAATTCTGGAAGCGTTTGCAACAAGAGGAAACGTCAATGGAGGTACCCTGACCAAGATCGTGCTTGAAGCCATAATTGTGGCCGAAAAAGCAGGCCTGAAGGTGGACTTCATCACATCAGACGGTGCAAGTTGGAACAGACGCATGCGGACGCTAATGGGTGTCAAGGCCTCCTTGAATGAGATCAAGTGCAGTGCACCACATCCAGTAGACGAGCACCGTCAGCTCTACTTCATATCAGATTTCCCTCATCTCCTTAAGTGCCTTCGAAACCAGCTGGTATGCTTGGATTTTCAAACACCGAAGGGTCAAGTAAGTACCTTAATTAATCCAAATAACGTTCTCTTTAACCTACCACAAATTTTCTTCCAGTCGCTCTAACTTTCAGTGGATTATGACTGCTTTAGTTATATGCGGGTGACTATGCGAGCTATTCGCAAGGCTTTGGAACTGGATGACAGCAAAGGTACCCTGCAGGCTATGCATGGCATCACATCCAGCCATACAAACCCTAACAAATTCGAAAAAATGCGAGTTGGCTTGGCAGTCCAGCTGTTCAGTGAAAAAGTAACACATGGGCTTCAGCTGCACAAACCCAGGCTGGAACATCTGTGTGCTAGCATAGCAGCAACAATTCACTTTTTTGAGTAAGCATTGCAAAATTTTATATTTACCTAATTTTGTGCTACTGTAACTCTTTGCAGCTTTCTTAGCTGCGCATAAAGCTCACTGAAACATTCTTTTGCAGGACCATACATGGTGTTATAGAAGTCATGACATCGCGCTTTCCAGCTCAAGCACTCCGCCCCAACCCTCGATCAGCTGAGAAGCTTAACTCTTTTTTAACCTTTTTGTCAGACTGGGAACGCCACACAAATGGGCAAAGGGGCCTTCTCAGTCAGTCCACAGCAACTGGACTGCGAGTAACACTATCAAGTACCTTGTCGCTGTTGAAGTATTTGACTGAAAATGTAGGTTTCAAGTATTTGATGACGAGCAGGTTGAGCCAGGACCCTGTCGAACATCTCTTTGGCATCGTTAGACAGTCGTCGGGGTGCAATACCCACCCGACACCTCAGCAGTTCATTGCTACAGGGAACTGTCTCAGCTTCAGCAATCTTGCGCCCTCTGTTTCAAGGGGGAACTGTGAGCCTGCTGTTCTCAGTTCACTCTTGAATGCAGATGCTGGTGAGCAGAACACTTGCACTGGGAGGCAGAAGCTGATTGACAGGTTTCTCGATGATGGAAACCTAGATGCCGCAGATGCCTTACTCACTAAGGCTGCGCCAGATCATTCTCCTGTTGTTTTGGCATCAAGCGATCGCAGACTAATGTTTTACATTGCCAGTTATGTCGCAAGAAAGTGCATTCTCGAAACTGGTTGTGAAGAGTGCATTAACCTTCTTTTGCTCACCAAGGAGGCAGCTGATGATTTGAATATGGCTGAGCTTGTCCATTTGAAGGACAATGGCGGGTTACTTTATCCTGCAGGCAAGCTGTGCAAATTTGTGGCCGACCTAGAGGAGTCATTCACAACCTGCTTTAGCCTTTTAGAGCTGCACTCTGAAAGCGTGCTTGATGTGTTAGACATTGTCAAAAAAAAAAGCGGCAAACTACGCTTGGATGCCAAGAACATGCTGAAGCCATAGCTGCTGACGTAACTGCATTTTACTTAACGACACGCCTGCATTTCTTTACGAAAAGTATCAATCGAGCTAACGACAAAAGGCGGCAGGCATCAAAGCATTTGGAGTTGAGCAGGTGCTAAACGAGTGTGTACATAAAAGCTGTTGATCATCGCGGTCAAGATGTTTCCTGTTACTATTTTTGTAGTGAAGTAAGTTGTCAATAAATTCTTGAAGTGTGGTTTCATATGAACATGGCTGTGGTGTCATTTTTCATAATTACGCCTAAATAAAACCGCCATAATCGTCAAAAACTTTTGTGGCCATAACCGTGTCGTTTAAACAATGATGGAAAAGGTTCGACTGAGTAAAAGTATGGGGAAAACTTTGCGCCCATTAGGTCATTAGCGGCGGCAGGGGGGACTCGTGCGTACGCCTATGGTCATGCGAACAGTTAGCTTTGCACGTCTTCACAATGGTACGTCCTTGTTTGGTGGCATTTATGACAAAAAAAATTGTTCTTGAAGACAAAGTTTCGCTGACAGCATGAAACTCGGAATGCGGTATTCGCGCTTTAATAGTGATGTGGCCTTCGTACACGTCTTTTAAATGTTTAACAACGCTAGCCATCAAAACGTGTGGGCTTTCACCAGTGAGAAGGATGTATTCTTCGAATGGAGTCAATAAATGAGATGAAAAACGCGAAATAACAAGCAAAATTCTAAAAAATGCCGTGAGATCTCGTCCTATGAAAAGTTGCAGTGGCGCCACCTCGTGGCGTCAGTATGAAAACGGCTCGCTCACGCCTTGCTGCTCGCGCCACTAGAAGTCTTCTAGTTCACTATAGTGGAGAGAAAGAGACTTCGAGTGGATTCAGAACCTTCTTCGTTGAGTAAGGTGGCTTGGTGTTACCGTCCTTGCTCACACTTATCCATTGTCATATTAGGTGAATGTTATTACTCCTCGTTGCGTGTGAATGAGGGTGCGACACCGTAATCATATAAAAAGTGCTCCGGGCTCTTGTGACTTGATAAATGCAGGCAGGGACTTCATGATGAAGTCTATGTGACAGTGGGCACAGTGGCCAACTCTCATGTCTAGAACGACTAGGGTGGCTAGAATGGGGAGGTGTGATGACTGCGGCGGCGGCCTCTTGCCTAGCGAGGCCCCTCTGCGCGTTCTCGCCGCTGGGGGGAAATTTGGCGCGTCAGTCTGGGGCGCTGTTGGCATGTGCCGACTGTGAGCATGTGTTGCTCGTGTCTCGTTGGTGACGGAGCAGCGCAAGTAAGCTGTCGCTGTTCGCGAAGTACGGCCTGCTTTTTATATCGCTTCCCGATTTCTTGAAGGAGATGATGTCAGCGGTTGTCGTCGATTTTTGAACCGCTCTGAAGAATGCCGTCGACGGGAAAAAAAAACGCAGAGGTGGTGCTTTGTGCCAGGTTGCGACGCCGGCTTCAAGTCCTGCGGTGAAAGACTGTCTCTCTTTCGTGCACCTGCCCGCGAGGATGAATTTGAAAAGTGGGCACGTGCCATACCAAGGGCCGACAAGCCACTGCAAGAGAATTCTGCAGTTCGCGAAAGGCATTTTGACCCAAGGTACGTATGGAATTCGTACATGTTTAAGCATATAGAAAAGTTGAGGTTGTTTGTTGTTTCGTTGCTTGGAAATCCGAAGTGTCTTCATTACAGAGGCTACGCTCACTTTTTATTATGTTTTCAGGTTTATCATGAGACACTACGTGCACATTGTGAATGGAAAGGAGGTCCATATACCACGCGATGTGCCTGCCCTTAAGGAGAGTGCTATTCCAACAATTTTCCCGAACCTTCCAAAGTATATGACGAAAACTCTGCCAAAAGAGAGGAAGAGGAGAATGGGACAGGGCTCTTCCGTGCCTGCAAAGAAGAGCCGCGAGGACATTGACGATTCAGAACGCGAATCGGTTCAGCTCATTCCTCATGACGAACTGGACATAGTCAACGATGAAGTACCTCGGAAACACTTCATTTTTGGTCTTCGACTACCATCGAAGTATTGGTCACGTCAGACATTTCAAAACAAAAACATAGCGAGTTACCAAGCAGCTGAACATCATAAAAACAAAGTACCTCCTGTTGCCTTCAACAAAATAGCTGTGTTCGAAATTGGAGAGCGAAATTCACCCTCCTGCACCATTTTCCTGGCTGGCCACCTTCACTGTCAGCGCACCGTTGAGTCTGAGGAAGAGGCCCAAGAGCTTCTGGTGTATGCAGAAAAACTCTCTGTGTGTTGTGGAGGGGGAAATACCAGCGAGTTTAAGCGATTAGATGTGTCTGACTGCACAACATTGTCAGCAAATGGCCTGTTTTCCGCTGTGTGTGATGGATCTGTGTCACAAGGTATGTTGTGTTTTGGTACATACGTCTTGGGCATATCACAACGGTGAAAAATTATTTCATATACTTCACATGTCGCCCATTTTGTTGTTTCTTCCAGGTATGCCGGCCCATATGCCTCAGTGGTGTCTGAAGTGCAGAAAAGTGAGGCGAATCCTCATGGCTCGTTTGCTGCGCTTAAAAAATAAGGTGCGACGCCCATTGGTAAAGACAGCGGGAAGGAGATTGAAATGTGCCGTTCGCACTTTGAGGCGGCGGAGTAAGAAAGTGCACACCCTTCATGAGGTCGTACGAACGTTACGACAAAGGAATTCCTCTATCAAGGAAAACAGCTTTGAGGCAAAGGTAAGGTGCTGTATTTTTACATATTTAGCGTCATAAATAAAGCTTCCTGTTTCGTGCATTTGTTTCAGATCAAGCAGCTTCCGAAAAAGCAGAAGTATGCAGTCCGAGCATGTTTTGAGGCATCGAAGCGGAAATCCATGCGAGGATATTGATACGACAAAGCGTGGCTCTTAGAGTGCATTGTTTTAAGGATCAAGAGCCCGAGCTTATACGAGCATCTCAGGGCCCATAAGATCCTTATACTTCCAAGCCGTTTCTGCCCCCAAAAGTACATCAAGGTATACGATTACAATTTTTTTCTTATTCAGCATAATTTAATCATCCTCATCTTGCATTCGCAGGCCTTCAAGGCATCTTATGGCTTTAGTCGCAAGCTTCTTGAGTGCGTGAAGGAAAAGGCTAGTGAAATGAATGAAATGAACAGACATGACGGCCTCGTTATAGACGAAATGAAACTTTCTACACTCCTGGACCTCAAGTCATCCATGGATATTGAAGGCTTCGTAAACCTTGGACAATTTACTGGAGCTCAGGACAAGCACACAAAGGCTGATCATGGCTTAGTCGTCATGTTTCAGCCTTTTGTGGGCAAATGGACGCAGAGAATTGGTAAATAGCATTTATCAAAGTACTGTTATTTTCTGTAATTGCACTCATACCTGCAATATTTTTTTTCTACAGGGGTCTTTGCTTCGAATGGAATTGTGAAGGCGCCAACGCTGACAAAGATAATTTTAGAAGCAGTTCTTCTGTGCGAGAAAGCTAGTCTTTATGTGGACTACATCTGCACGGACGGCGCGTCATGGAACCGTGCCATGTGGCACAACATTGGTGTTCATGGAAATGCTAAACATGTACGATGTAAGGTTACACATCCATGCGACGACAAGCGCTTCCTCCATTTTATTTCGGACTTCCCTCATCTTGTGAAATGTGTGCGAAACATCATGATTAAGCATGGCTTCAACACACAAGGGCCGAGTAAGCGTGTTATTTTATTCTCATAATATTTTGAAATGTTGGGTACCTGGTAAAGCAGGTTTACTAACCATTATGAACTCTTGTAGGTTCTTTGGGAACTTGTGGCAATGACTTGGAAGGTCGACAGCAGTCCCTTCACATTGAAAGTTGCACCCAAGTTAACACGTTCTCACATATATCCTAGTGGGTTCGAAAAGATGATGGTCAATCTGGCTTTTTATATTTTCAGTAGCGCAGTTGAGCACGCGATGGATTTTCACAAAGAAAAAATTGAGCAACAGTACCCAAATCTGGAGCCAACAAAAGTATTTATCAACGTGATGGCTCAAACAATTGACGCCATGACGTCGCGGTTTCCAGCAGAAGCTCTGAGGTATGTACACCAACTGGGCTCATTTTCATGTGAAGACGTAAATACTTTTCATGTTTCAGACGTGGCAGCACTAAAGAAACTGCACTTGACAACATGCTGAAATTTCTCGACCAGTGGGAGGCCCATGCAGGAGGGCTCGGCTTCTTAAGCAAGAGCACGGCAGAAGGACTACGTGTGACGATCCACTCTGCGAAGGACCTACTGAAGTACCTCACTGAAGTGGTTGGGTTTAGGTTTTTGATGACCTCCCGTCTCAGTCAAGACTGTTTGGAGCGTTCCTTTGGTATCGTCAGACAGGCCAGTGGAGCTAACGATCACCCAACTCCTGCGCAGTTCATTATCATAATCAAGTATGCTTGTGCATTTTCAGTCCTGTACATTGAAATACAAAGCATATAATCCAAAGTATCAATTTTTATAATTTACATGTATATATGCAGGTGCATAAGCTTTTATAGCTTGCCGAAAAGCCCCAAGGGAGCAAACGTATCTCCTGGACTTTTGGAGGCCCTGCTGTCCGAGGACCATCAGCTGTCTGAAAATGAAGCACCAGCTTGTGACGACGTTACACTACCTGTCGAAGCAGCAGAGGTTGCGATTGACCACGCTGAATACGTTGAAGAACGCAGTGATGGCCGCCTCACCTATTATATTGCAGGATATGTAGCCAGGAAGCGGATCTTCTCAACCCAATGCGAAGCTTGCAAGGATGCCTGCCTCGGCACACGTGATAGTGTGACGGATCAATTGCCAGCAGAAGCGTGTAAAAAGTGGGACATGGGGGGCCTTCTTTACCCCTCTGTCCGTCTATATAGTCTAATCAAAACCCTTGAGGATAGACTAACTCGTGCATTTAGCACCACGCGCTTGCACACCAAAGTAGTGAAGGATTTTTTGCGCCTAGCAGCCAATGTGCCACATATTGGCTGCAGTGAGCATTCAGCTTCTTTAACAACATCGGTTGTCAGGTTCTACAGCATTACGCGTGTCCATTTTCTGCTGAAAGGGCTAAACCAGCATGCTGTGCAGAATAAAGCCAAGAAGGTGAAGCCCTGTGTTATGTAATGTTTTAATGTACTGTTTCCAATAAACTTGTATCAAGCCACCAGTCTTGTAGTCTTGTACTTTATTGCATTCTTCTGCCGCACTGCATAAAAACTGCATTGACTTCAACTCTTTAAAGTACTATTTCAATCGAAAATGTATAACAAATATGCGAGCGACACACGCAGGGTTGTTGCCACCTGCTGGTCTGCGGGAGAGATTCCTCTAAACTATTTTTCGCGTGACAAGCGCGCCCACCTCGCAAGAAGTGGACGCGAAACCCACGCTCTGTATCGGCTGCGTAGTTTGCGCTTGTAGATTACACGTGCAAGTTTCTCGACGTCAACAACATAATTGAAAAGACTACTGCGGTAAAACTGAGCGCGGTCGAATCATTTACCAGCCCAGAGGCAAGTAGACGACGCGAGAAAAGCACAGCGCCCCCACCGGCAGCGCCACCGCGCGGCAGGAACGCGCTTTTGGGCCAGCCTCCGGAGGCCGGTCATCACACCTCCCCATTCTAGCCACCCTAGAACGACATAGCCTCGTGCTCGGAACGACACAAGCGACATCACCCGTCACAAATGCATCACATCTGAGCATGCGCGCGTCGTACATTGCGCCTGCATTGCATTATTTTAAATCTTCGTTTATAATTATGTACGAAACAAGGGCCCTAGCCATTTAAAGCGCTCTGGACAATTTAGTGCATGACAAAGCTAGAAAAAAAAACGTAGTGAGCATTCTTATGCCTAAAGGCCGACTTTGAAAAAAAAAAAGAACTGTTCTCAATATTATATGATACTGCGAAGCAAAAATATGTTCACCTTATAAAAGTTACCAATCCGGATTATTGCACTTTTGTTTTGGGCCCTATAGAGCTGATGGCGTTTCGAGGGTGGAATCAGTCATCACGGCCATAAAAAAGGACGGAAACTGCAAGGCAGGCACATCATTGAAACTGACCACATCTGAGTATGCGTGGTGCCAAACTTCAAATGTCGCTCGTGATGTTCCACGCGCAACGCTTGGTCAATTTAGACATGTTGGTTAATCCCGTACAAGCCTTAGCTGCACGTCCGAGCCGGTAGAACAGCCGTCGATTGCTGGCCAATAGTTGAACAAGGTAGCCTTTACCCACAACATCAGCGGTGAGCCTCTCACTGCTACGGCACGTAACGCTACCACGGGACGCTAAACAAGTGGTGGGGAGTTCGCGCGCCTACGTGATAACGTTTGGCCGCTTGTCGGCGCCACTGCCATGGTGTTTCTGTTATCACATTTTTGTTGTCCTTAAAAAAGCACCGGTACTGTAGCTGGTGCATGCAATCTTTGTTGTAATATCTGTTATCTTGGGTTGTTGTTGGGCTGCGATAGATGTGGAAACAGCTCAGTCGAGAGCAGAAATGGAACTGTTTATTCTCCAGATACAGACAGACCACAACACAGGTAGCACTACTTGTTGCTTAACTTGAAAGCGACGCATAGATGGCAGCGCTTGCGGAATAGTTGCGAAAATGCGCGCATATGTAACCCGCCTCCCACCCCAACACGCCCCCCCCCCCTTCTTTTTTAGACCGACATTGGAGCTTTAAGTCATTCTGTTCCTTATGTGGTATAGAATAGCTCGACATTTGTCGACAGCTGGAAGTCTCTGAGGCCCCTCATCCTGTATGAATCTTGCCACCTTTAATATTGTCGGATCTGATGCGGTCGATTCTGCAATTTCCCAGTGTTCCTGGAGTTAATCGGATCAAAGTGGATATAGAAGCCCTTAATCATGTTTGCATGTCTCGATGATTCTAGTGCACGCGACAGTGTAGTTGCTGTTGTCATTCGCTTACGGGGATATGCTTTGATGAATCTAAAAAGCGAAGTACGCGTGATGACATTAGTTTCGATTTGATGAGCTTGACGGTACCGGTATGCGCTTCGTCCATTGCCAAAGGACATCAGCCTTCATTTAAATGCTTTGGCCCCATTATTTAAAGCTTGTTTCGAGCATTATACTATTCTTACAGTTTCCTTATTTTCTATGTCTGTTTTATAACACTACCTCCAATTTCGCAAGTCCTCCCCAAAAATCACTAAGACACCAAAAAGGTAGAATTGTGGCGAACACGACTGAAAAGACGCTAAATTTAGCGACTTTCTCGCGAAGTGAACACCACAGCCTCGAACTTTTGCTGGACTTTGCCGATGTGACGCTATACGCTTTTGTGTAGGTTATGGATGAATGAACACTTACGCATGCGCACAAGTTTCGCGTAGGGATGGATAGCCGACGCCATAACATGTGACCACTGTGGCAGTGTTGAAACGATTCAACATATTCTATGTTAGTGCCCACACAGGCGCTTTGCAATACGTTTGATAAACTAGACCACCCAGAACGTAGTGTGTATTAGCGAAGTACATAAAAGAAAAGGACACGTCGCGGATGTATAAAATAGGTGTGATTGGCATTAAATAAGCAGTTGGAAGTTTAGCGGCTACCTATCTCTACGTCTGTGTCGTGTCCCTTTCTTTTATGTACTGCGCTAATACACGCTACGCTCATGGATGACAAATCGCCCAATCAGCAACCCTTCTAGACCACGAAACGCATTCGGAAGAACTAATCCAGTGCCACAGACCGTACCTAACGTCGCAAAAGAAGGCTGTGCAAGTGCTACTGCGCTTCCTGCGTTCAAATGGATTCTCAGAACGACCTTGATGCGAACGCCCTGCGTGTGTGTGTGTATGTGTCTTTTTTCCGCTTTATCTATCCACTCCCCTCTCTCTCTGTCTTCTGTACAACCCCTATTACCTCACCCCTACGCAGGGTAGCAAACCTGTTACTTTTACCTGGTTAACCTCCTAGTGTTTTCATTTCTTCCTTCTCTCTTAACTCAAAAAAACCCGTTACAAACTCTTAGAATGTTTGGTTTTCTTTTTGCTTCATCGCGTTGAACAGAACAGATGCCTGTATTAAGTTTTTCGTATAGTCTGTAGAGGGCTGTTTTAGGTGGTAGGTCAGTTGATATGTCAGCTGCTCGCCGTCGTTGGCTGGAAGTGGAGAGGTGAATGACTCGGCGACGTGGATGCCGTGGGGCCCGAGAACATGGAGAAGTAGGCCTCTACGCGTAGCTGTCAGCGTGGTGGCGTACTTACAAGCTTGCTCGTATCTATAGATGTTGTACGCTTCTTTCCAGTCCTCCAAGACTTGCTGCGGGTTGTCACCTGGCTCGAATTGTGCCGGTGGTTGTAGGTCGGCGTGGGCCATAGTTGCGCGGTGGTTGCTGTCACTCTAACACCATTATATGTTCGGTTGTTGTGGAGCCGCGATGGATACAAGACCAGCCCAGTCGAGAGCAGAAGAGGAACTGTTTATTCTTCAGATAAAGAATTGGAAACGAAACGAATGTGGCGCTTGTTGTTGTTTTTTATTTCAAGAGCGACGCATAGATAGCAGCCCTAAAATAATAGCTGGGATACTGCGCACATATGTAACAATATCGCCGCTGCCAGTTCGGCCATTGCTGTTTAGTTTATGGCTAAATGAAGCCCTGTACATTCGATCACTGCTCAGTTGTTCCTCCATCAGACACTACAGCTTACATAACTCAACTATGTCTCACTAATCAGTACAAAAAAAAATTGCAATACTAGTCGTAAGCAAAAAAAAAGAACAACAGAAAAGGGCCATGCAGACCATTAGGAATCGTGCATAAGCATTTACGTATTCACTTGAAGATGAGAGGACATGAAAAATAAGACTCCTCAAACTGCTGTACACCGAAAAGAAATGAGACTAGTAATAACGAAAAAGAAACATTTTATACAAAATTTGCAAGTAGAATAGAAAATATGATACGGATAAACCAGCCCATGAACCGATCCTATTTTCCTCACAATCCCTGATTTCCCAAAACCGTCACTCTTGCACGCCGCTAATTTACCTCAACTAAGGAAACATAAAACGTACACACCAAGTAGTGGAGATGAATTTCACCCTGTCTCATTTTTGGATGTGAAAAGCCCATGTAGTCTCTTTGGTAACGCTGTTCAACCTTCATGAACCAAAGCTAGGTAAAGAACACCAACACACGGAGCCGTAAAAAACGCAAGAAGACATCCTCCCTGCTCTCCGGTTTTGTTTAAGTGCTTATGAGGTGTATTATTTGTTCACATCGAGTTTTATACTCTGTGCCGCCATCATCTGCATAAAGAGTGCGAGCGCTCAGGGATCACGTTGGAACATCGATCTCTGGAGAGGTATTAGCAATACGTACTCGCAAGGGAATTGCCTCGACTGGGCTTTATTTTGCTGAACAAGTCTGTACCCTTGTTTTCCAGTCCCCAAGTCTACACTTATGTAAATCTCTCACAGATGTCAATGCACCCGTGAAATATGGTAAATACGAGCCAGTATTTGCGTGCTGATAGTAAAGAAATTTCGCTGTGAAGCGGGTGCAGTTATACATTCTTTCATTTGTGCCACTTGTCTATTCTTCTTTTTTGCCGTTTTACTCTCAAAAGACGTTCTCAGACCTGTTAAGGAAAATTTAGCCTAGTTGTTACGGATTTCTTATAAAGGGAGGTAGGATGCAAGCATGGAACCAAGGAGAGACATCGGAAAGGAAACGCCAACTTTTGTGTTCTTGATCATTATAACCTTCCTTTTTTTATAATCCCATTGAGACATTCATTGCAGTCGTGCTCTTCAATGAATGCCAATTCTTTGCACATGCAAGATTTGTACGGCACTCCACAATTTCACATATGCGGTAAGGAATGGTAAAGCACAGAAGCATTCTGTGTAATTTTTCCTAGTATAGTATCTTGCATGATGTAGAACTAAAGCATGGTACTGGTACATGTAAATTTGTTTGCGTTATCTTCCTGCAGACAGTATGGCAGTACATGCCGCCCACTATCAAATAAAAAGGATTTTCATTCTGTCTCAAGATTATATATATATATATATATATATATATATATATATATATATATATATATATACATATATATATATATATATAATAAAAGGGAAACGAGAGCGCAAGGCTTGTTAGTATAGTAACTTATCAGTCCATAAAGGTAATAGTTGAGCATTGCCTTGTGCGCACATTCCATGACCCGTTGTGACAGCTTAGCAGGTGAGGCGACGCCCGGCCAAACTTGAGCTGGCGTATTCGATTACAGCCGTTCACTGCCACTTCAATTCTATGGTGCCAAATTCAAACAAACCACAATGCTCATAGGTTAAGGAACAGCTCCGTCGTGGTGGTCTATAGTGGCTAAGATATTCCGCTGCTGACCCGCAGATCGCGGGATGAAATCCAGCTTGCGCCGGCTGCATTTTCAATAGAGGAGGAAATTTTTTAGGGCCATGTGCTTAGGTTTGGGTGCATGTTGAAAACCCCGGGCTGTCAAAATTTCTGGAGCCCTCCTCAAGAGCACCCCTCATGATCATATGGTGGTTTTGGGACGCTAAACCTCACATAACGATTTGATTTATGAGCAGCCTGAAGAGCTACATGTTGTCAGAATGAATCCGCAGTCACCCACTACGTTGTGTGTCGTAAGTACAGTCGATCGGCCTAGCATCCTAGACCCAGAAGCCTAGCAGCACATTTGAAAAAAGCGGGCTTGAAGATTTGTCTCAGTCTTGTTGGCTGTTCGATACTACAACAGTCAGCCCTGTGACGAAGTCTGCACCCATTCTCCCAATTTCAAGCTTTCGATTCATGGCTATCAAACATATTCTTTGTTTGATCCTATCTCCACAGAAGAAGAAAAAAATGCTAAGAAAGAAGGTATGGTAAATTTATCTCGCATATTTCACGGCTTCGTTTGAATTGCTTGCTCAGTCGAACAAGATATATCGAAATTGCATTAAAAAATGAAAACAAGTGAAAATGCAATGGCTTCAAAGGGCTGTGATCGCTACTTAAGCAACTGAAGAAAGAGTGCGTAAAGCTTCCCTAGTGGTTTTGTCCCCTCGGAAGAATATTCTGTGACGTGGCTCTGTTGTGGTTTTTGGTCGACTCTCGCGTAATCACCATTAAATCGTGCTCGCCTGTACACTGTGCTTGGCAAGTGAGTCACTAGAAAATAAGTTTTTGTTTCAGAATAAATCTTATGTAAAAAGATGTGAACGTGTTCAACGATACCTGTGTTGGTAGTTTTTCTAAATATACTAAAGGTAATCATAATTGTAGAGTTTTGACGTCCCAAAGGCATAATATGATTGTGGGAAGCGCCGTAGTAGAGGGCTTTGCATATTTCTAGCACCTGGGGTTCTTTAACGTGTAGCTCAATTGAAACACACGGGCCTCAAGAATTGTCAACTTCCTTGCAAGTGCGCCCGTCGTGGTTGTTCTTCGATCCCGAAACCCCAGGTGCAATAGTGGTGTACCATAATCACTTGAAAATTGTGGCGCGTTAAAATAAGGCACAGGCAGTGGGGACTTTTGCAGCTGCGTATCGATGGTTTTGAAGGCGTCCCTTAATGTAGGCAGTGAATAAGAATAAAAGAAATGTTTCAAACTGATTGAGATACAGGAAATTCCGTGACTATAGTGCGTGAGTAAATATTTAGTGATATGTAGTGCATAAATATGCCATGAAATGTAATGGGAGAGTGCAAGGGGAGCGAGAAATATACTCGCTTAGTTTAAATTCTCGTATACTCAGCTACAGCATTAGATAGTCGCAAACACCAATTTTATTGTGTTCATTGACAGCCTTGGTACGTGCCGAAAAATGGCAGGAAAACGTTGTTTGTACAATGTAAAATGCGTAAGAGTCGAAGGCTGAAATGATATTGTTTCTGTTTTTTGATACCCAGAGGGAAGGCACGCTTACGTAATCGCCGTTTTGAATCGCTCGGGAAAATGCGTCGCGAACGCTACAACGCACACGGAACACACCGAGGCGGCAAAAAAGGCGGCGATTGCCCCTTGATTGGTCACGGCACCAAAAGCTGCGCTCCTGATCAGTGACTCGCAAGCTACTGTCCATGGCTTCTCGTGCGGCCACATCTCGCAAAAGGCGACCCGGATACTTCAATATAGTTATGACAGCAAGAACGGCAGCAAGCTTCGAGGCGCTATGGCCTCGGCATCGTCGTACTTGCATTTAAAAACTTCAGATGCTGCGGTCTTCCTACTGTGGACACCAATTCACTCCAGCCTCCCGCTCGCAGGCGACCAAGTGGCCCACACCACGGCTCGAGGTTTTATTGAGCAGTGGCCGATTAAGTGGCCGCCTCCACCTCCAAGAGCGAGGTGGTGACAACATTATTATTATAACAACAGCAACAGGAATGGTCGTGGGGTGATTCCCTAGCCACATCGAATGATATCACACATTATTGGAGACTAAACAGATGCCAATACCCACCACCACACAACAAGTGAAACAAAATGCAGGCGGTAACTAGGGGGTTATTACAAACAAAGACCTACTACAGCCCAGCTACTCTACGCCTGCGTATTTGAGCCTATATAAACCCGACGGACACATGAAAAGCGTGCGGGGAAAGGATGCTTTGGTAGTGTGTCCGGAGAGTTGATGTCGCGTCTGTCGCTCACTTCGCGAAGCATGTTAGGCAGGGACGAACTCCGAGGCGAACTGTCGCTGCTACCACCGGGTGAGGGCACGGGCTGGCCGCAGACGCGGCTGCGGTCACTGCTGCGGATCGGCTGCGTCAGTGTCACTGCCGCTCGGAGGCAGCACTCACCAGCAGCGAGCTGGCCGTCCGGCAAGCCCGAAATGCCGCCCGGGTCCAAGGACTTCGGTGCGTCACCTGAGGACGGAAGGTGGTATGGGACAAGAGTTAATCCCTTTCCCCCCCCCCCCCTCACCTGAAGGAAACTGCCGGACTTTTGATAAAGTTTATTCACTCATTCTTTCATCCATATTCAAGCAATATATACTTTAATGCCCGGAAACTGCCTCCAGTGCTTTGTGCTTGTCTACACAGTTTCTTACTCACATAGACATCGCAGAATGTAAGGCGGAACTTCACGCATCCGACAAAGCAAGCTGTGAAAATTGTGCTGTGCTTTACCCAGCTCCACGATACAAGCGTACAAAAAAAAAAAACATCTTGCAATATCTTGTCGTTTCCAATTTCCTGCGTGTTTTTTGTTATTTCCTTTCATTCTTTCGGTACTCAAAGACATAAAGAGAGAGATAGAGAGGAATGAGGGCATAGCCAATTGAGAACAAGACAAATTGGTAGAAATTCGTCAGGTAGAATTCCAGCACGAAATCTTGGGAGTCCTCCTAGGAACACTGTGGAGGTGTCTCGACTGCCACTTTTATTGTTTATGTATCTTATCTCTATTCGTTCCATATCTACCTCCTCCCCCCCCCCTCTGCGTATTGTGTGGTCTCAATGTAGCTCACAATAGGCCCCACATTCTTTCTATGCTTCTGGCTGGGCGTCCATCATCAGGCCCGACAGTGCGAAGTGCTTTCCATCTCTTTCGCTCCTATGCGGGCGGAAGCCTATTTCCGTGTTTGTTCTGCTCGGCACCGCCTATATATCATCGTTAGGGAAACTTCCGTGCCATCGCCTGCGCAGAAGCGAAGGCAAAGAAAATCGGAAAATGCAGAAAGAGAAACGGCATGCTGCCAAGAGTCTTATTCTTGCTACGCGCGTTCCATTGTCGGTGTCTGTATAAATCTCGTATCGCTTCCCTCATTTGCTGCTGTTCTGGCAACCTCTCTTTCTCACGCGGCCACGATTGCACTTCCATCGCTGCATCAAACGGCAAACTTGCAACGCGGTGTGGAGTCAGTCAGCTGAAGTGTGGCGGAGAAATCTGTGCCGCCATTGTTCTCGCGGCGTCAGCAGTTGTCAGAGGTCTCGCTTTGAGAATGACACTCGATGAGACGAAGACACGAAAGAGAGAATCAGAAAGACAGTTGCAAGTCTTTGGGTTAGAAGAAAAGAAAAGCAGGCCCAATCTTTCATTCAGTAGTTGCCCTCTAGTAAATACCACTTCTGTTTCATTATAACCGAACGCGAGACGCGAGGCCAATTTATTACAGAGGTTCACCGCGGTCCTTCCTTTCGCTCCGCGTGCATCGGCTTACGCTGCAATCTTGTTGCCGCGAGCTCTGCTATTCATCGACCAGCTAAAATTGCCATTATTCACGTATCATCCTTTTATACAACCCGCATACTTTTTCCAATATGAAGGGTATTCATGAAGAGATCTCTTGTTAACCTCGCCGCTATTTTTCTTCCTTTTTCTCGTTCTTTCTCACTCTCTGCTGTGGCAATACGAGTTTCGTGTCTAGAAGCGGCCGACAATAAGATATGAGGCGTTTAGCTAATAGCGTCAACTAATAGTACAAGGGCAAAAGAATGAATGCGATAGCAACGAATTGGAATGTCACGCGAAGACTGGCGACCAGGCTAAAACGTGCAGTGCTGCTCAATACCAAAAAATTAGCAGATCCCACATACATGGGAATCGATCATATGCGAAGCACGAATGAGAAATGTTGATATGTCACTTTAAAATCAGCACAACGTTACGAGGTGGAGGTAAATGATGCCGTACATGACTTCCGTTCCATGATTATCATGTTTGGATGTGTTGTTTACCTTCGTCATCTATTCACGTCACGTGGTACCAAATTTAGTATAGGTGGAACTAGCGAAACGGCCTCGCGCACGCCATGAGCGTGGTATGTATGTTGACATGTTTTTACATCACACATGTGTCAGGATTATCATGTTTGCACCAGTCATATATTTCGTCACTCATTGACGTCACGTAACACCAAATTTGGTATATTTGGAGCTAGCAAAACGGTCGCGAGTGCATCATGAAAGGCCCAGTATACTCCAATGTAGCGTTGACGCGCGCGCACGCTGGGTGCACAGCGACGCTACGTCAGCAAAACGCGAGCACTCTATAGTCTGACGCCAGGCGCGACCAGCGTCCGTCGGCGTGGCGCGAAGGCAACCGGCGCGAAATGCGACACGCTGGAGTTAGCACCGATGCATTACCCAGACAACACCGCATCTCCCTCTTTTCGAGGTGGAGTGACGCCAGACTTGCTGAAACGTGCATGCGTCCAAGCAACCCAGCGCGGCGCGCGCCTGTGGGTATATGGCAGGACCGGCGCCTGGCGTGGCAACGCTGGCGTGACGCGACGAAAGGAACACCGGCGAGCACACGCACCGCGTCACGCCGAAATGTATTGGCACCTTGACTGTGGCATGTAGTCATGTTCTCACATGACACGCATCTCATGATTATCGTGTTTGCCCCAGTCACATACCTTCGTCATCCATTGGCGTCACGTAATACTACCAAATTTGGCATATGTGAAGCTAGAAAGAGGGCTACGAGCGCATATTCAGTGTGGCATGTAGTCATGTTCTTACAAGACACGCATGTCATGATTGTCATGTTTAGATGTGTCATTTACCTGTCGTCCGTTTGTGTCGCGTAATACCGGGTTTGGCACATGTGAAGCTAGCGAAACAGCTGCGAGCGCATCATGAGCGTAGCATGTAGTCATGTTGTTACCTGACACCTATCTCATGTTTATCATGTTTAAACCAGTATCATACCTTCGTCATCCATTAAAGTCCCGTAATACCAAATTTGGTATAAGTGAAGCTAGTGATACGGCCTCCAGCGCATCATGAGCGTGGCATGTAGTCATGTTGTTACATGACACGTATCTCATGATTATCATGTTTGCACTAGACACATACCTTCATCATTCATTCCCTTACTGTAATACCAAATTTGGTATATGTGACGCTAGCGAAACGGCCACGAACGCATCATGAGCGTGGCATGTAGTGATGTTGTTACATGGCACGCATTTCATGATTTTCATGTTAGGGTCGGTCGCTTGTATTTGCCATGCGATCATGTCATACTATACCAGTTTCGCAACATGCCATGTGAACGAAACCTCTGCAAGAGCTACAGGACCTTGAAATGTAAATTGTGACATTTATGACATACATGTCATGATTTTGATGTTATAACGAGTAAAATGTGTTCTTCATACAGACGTGTTATGTCATGCCAAGTTTCGTATCGATACGTTTCGCGAAATGACCAAGAGAGCTAAAAGTCATAGGCGGCTAGATAGATAAATAGATACGCTCAAAGTCACCGAAGTTCGCTAAGAAATGCTTCGTATTTTAAAAAGTCTGGCGACAGGACCCTGCAAGCATAGCCTGGCTCATCTGACTGAGTTTTACGTCTCTACATGGTATAGAACAGTCATAGACTAAAAGGCAGGTGGTTGCTGAGGTCCGCAAGCGAGACGTGCATAGCAAAATCGCAAGCAGAGAAGCATATGAAGAGCTGCGAGCGTATGCATATGACGCAGAGCACGGAAGTCTTCGGCACTGGTGTGTTGCGTGCGCACTGCACAACAATCAAGGACAAAAGTAAAAACGAAACAAAAGGGAAGAACAAGGAGAAATTCCTTCCACTCTTGAATGCGGGAACGTTTCAGGTATACCCCGTCAACCGCTTACGCCTTGCACTGGTGCACCTTGGTTCCCGCCGGTCCACCACAAACGTTTGTGCATGGCTTTCAAGGGCGAAGAATCGCCAGCCAGGGAGCGATATCGATCTGGGCTTTCTTCTCAGTGTAGTAGACCTGAATGGAATGCCGATACTTTCTATGCAAATGCACATCTTCCTCGATGTAGTTCCACGGTCGTGATTGGATCTACTTGGCGTTTCGCCCTTCGATGTTCCCCTATTTCGCGTCCCCTCATCTTGTTATCTCTAAGCATAGCTTTGTCAGCAGACAAGGTTGCCGCTGAGTGTATTTGAAAAGTGGCAATGACTAAAGATAAAAATAGCCAGTGTAACCACCTAGTTTACATTTATCGCCGAATTTTCAGCAATGTCGAACAGGAGCGATATTGCGAATAGAGCAGTTATTAATGAACAATAAAATGCAATTTTCAATGAAGATTAGAGCACAACTTTTCTTAAGTAAAGATTTATCTTAAACAGACCAACAAATTAAAATAAACGAGGAAATTATAGTAAACTTAGTGCGTCATGCGTATAGGTATGTAGATCAGATAGAGTTCTCACCAGATGCCGAGTAACATTGGAACACTCCTGGCGACAAGTCATTAGAGACAGTACGCGTCGAGGAAGTTTTTACTTGAAGCCATGTATTGAATTTGATTAGTAGAGCTTACATAATAACAGTCAAGCTTCATCTAGCTCATTATGATTGAGATGTACAATCCAGCCTAATTTTGTCACGGATCTCCGTTTTTGTAAAATTCGCGCGCATCATATTTAGAAGTCTGTGCGTGGAAACGGCATAGATGGCGCAGGCACTATGAGCTGCAGGCGTAGTGCTCGTTTAGCAACATGCATTGCACCTACACCACTTCGTATTTGCCGATTCGCGAGACGTTGCGTTGGGTGGCCCCGATGCGCACATACCCAGCCCGTTTGTGGGAGTATGAAGTTTGTGCATAGACTGCGGGAAAGAACAGCCTGGTAATAGTTTGTGTTATCTGCAAGTAATGTGAACAGTGACTACGTAGTCTGCCAAAGCAACATTCAAATGTAGTCAGAAAGTAGCCATGACACCAACATGATTTTTTTCGTTGCCAAACGGGGTATTAGCCAATATGGCGTAAAGCAGCCACCAATGGCAGGCCTTTACGCAAAGCTTCTGCTTTTAAATGCAAAGGATTTCTTAGCGAACTTTGGCGACTTTGAGCATATCTATCTATCTATCTATCTATCTATCTATCTATCTATCTATCTATCTATCTATCTATCTATCTATCTATCTATCTATCTATCTATCTATCTATCTATCTATCTATCTATCTATCTATCTATCTATCTATCTATGTATCTATTTATCTATTTATCTATTTATCTATCTATCTATTTATCTATTTATCTATCTATCTATCTATTTATCTATTTATCTATTTATCTATCTATTTATCTATTTATCTATTTATTGATTTATCTATTTATTGATTTATCTATCTATCTATCTATCTATCTATCTATCTATCTATCTATCTATCTATCTATCTATCTATCTATGACGTTTTGCTCTCCTGGCCGTTTCTGTAATGGTATTAATACACTCTTGGCATGGCATAACATGACTGTATAAAGAACATATTTGATTAGTCATAACATGAAAATCATGAAGTGTATGTCATGAATGTCATGATTTACATTTCTTGGTTCTGCAGCTCTTGCGGTAGTTTAGTTCACATGTTATGTTGCAAAACTGGTATGGTATGAAATGATTGCATGGGAAACACAAGCGACAGACCCTAACATGAAAATCATGACATGCGTGTCATGTAACAACATGACTACGTGCCACGCTCATGATTTGCTCACAGTCGTTTCGCTAGCGTCACATATACCAAATTTGGTATTTTGGGACGTGAATGAATGACGAAGGTATGATACTGGTGCAAACATAACAAACATGAGATACGTGTCATGTAACTACATGACTACATGCTACGCTCATGATGCACTCGTGGCCGTTTCGCTAGCTTCACATGCACCTAACTCCCTAACTCGGTAATAATTGACGTGAGCGAACGACACAGGTAAATGACACATCCAAACATGATAATCACGACATGCGTGTCATGTAACAACATGAATACATGTCACACTCATGATGCGCTCGCGGCCGTTTCGATAGCTTTACATATGCGAAATTCGGTATTTACGTGACGCAATGGATGACGAAAGTATGCCACTTGTGCAAACATGTTAATCGAGAGATGCGTATCATGTGACAACATGACTACATGCCACTGTCAAGGCGCCAACACATTTCGACGTGACGCGGTGCGCGTGCTCGCCGGCGTTCATTTCGTTGCTGTTTCTGCCATATATTCGCCGGAACGCGTCGCGCTGCGACGCTTTGACGCATGCGCGTTTCAGCGCGTCTAGCGTCCCTGCATCACGAAAAAGGGGAGCCGCAGTGTTGTCTGGGTAACGTAACGCATCGGCGCGAAATGCAGCATGTCGCATTTCGCGCCGAGTGCCGTCGGGCCGCGCCGACAGACGCTGGTCCCGCCTGTCGCGCCTGGTGTCAGACTATAGAGTGCTCGCGTTTTGCTGACGTGGCGTCGCTGTGCCCAGCGTGCACACGCGTCCACCCTGCATTGGAGCTTATTAGGCCCTTTATAATGTGCTCGCGGCCGCTTCGCTAGCTCCACATATATTAAATTTGGTAAATCGTGACGTGAATAGATGACGAAGATAAACGACACATCTAATTATGATAATCATGATGCGGAAGTCATGTACGGCATCATTTGCCTCCACCTTGTAAGGTTGGGCTAATCGAAAACGGAAATATCTACTTTTCTCATTCGTGCTGTTTAGATGTCAACTAGCATACATTTACCGCGAGGCACATTGCGATAAACCCCGTTCTTCTTATTCCCACGCCATCAAATAGGTTTTTCTTGAGATTCTACGCATTCTTCTGTAAGTTAATGTTGGTCATCGTAATGTTTTCTGGGGCGAAGCTTCTTCAAGCGGCACCTGTACGTCCTCCGTAGTCGTAGTCGCAGTGTGCAACCAGTTTTACAATTTGACCTGCAAGGTGGTGCTGGTGGGAGATTTCTTTTACTCCAGCACAGTTATTTTTACTCCAGCACAGACATTTTTTTTTTTTACTCCAGCACAGTTAAGAAGTCACTGATGGCCTCAGTACCGCTAGTAAGAGGGTCATTAGCCTTCAATGCGAAAGGTGTGTTCAACAACGTTTCCATGAAGTGGTGCTAAGAAACTCACGAGAGACCGAATTGTCAAGTTCAAAAGTGTCTGCCATGCAGTTTACAAGACGACCTGATATTGCGGACATAACGAATCCATGGAGGAACAATAGCTTGCCTTGTAAGAAGCCACCGATAAGACCGAGTGGCGCTTACACATATATGCATGGTCTCTCAAAATTTCAAGAAAGTGTTAGTGACTATAAGACTGTGTAGAAGGTAAATAGGATGCCCTCCCCAGAAGACTCCCGATCTAGTGTTGACCTTAAATATATTCAACATATTCTAGGTTTGCATACTCTGTATCCTAAACATCACTTTCCAATAGATGATGATGGTCTTCCTACAATTCTTGAACTCCAGTAGACACTTAAATGATGCACCTGGTTTAAAAGGTGAACAACAAAATATAAGGCCTAAAAGAGAAGGACATCCTCACCGTTATTCAAGTCGTCATAATTACTATAATGTCTTACGGCACCCCATACCTGGGCCACAGGAACGAGGAGAGCGACAAAACGAATACTCGATTTTTTGTGACTTTTTGTTTGCTCCATAGTGTGCATTCCTTTTTCCCGCTCGTATTGACAGCGAAAAACTGAGCAGAGGCCATTGAAACAACTCAAATGAAGAGCTTCAACTTCACAAGTAAAGACAGGGACGCGCTGCAAAAATTAGGCAACTCAACTTGAGACAAGTCCAGCAGCAATCAACTAGCCACGCTATTTCTTAGAAGAAAGGTTATGGGAGCCAACACTGATAAACATGCACCCAAAGCAGAAAGAAGAAAGAATTTGAGCAGGGCATAAAGCTCTATCAACAAAATGCTTACGAAGAATCGGAAAAAACGTCATCAACATCGGCAAGGCAAAATACACAAATGTAGTGGCTCATGCTGTCACTGTGATCCATAGCAAATCAGGAGACACAGTGGCCGTGTGCGTAAAAACTGCAGATTTTGACTCTACAGAAGAAACGCCAATAGCCCTGGCAGCTACGATGGGCAGGCAAATTGAAGAACATGTTATCATAAACATGAATTCCAAATCAGCGTACAGGAATTACCGTTTTGGTCAAACTTCTAAACAAGCACTAGGACGAAGAAAATACTTCTAGATTTTTGCATCAATTGCGTACAAGACACGAATGTTTGGCAACAAAATGTGCGGAGCACACTGCTTCCCGAGATCACGTCTACCGGCTATTCCAGTGCATATTGACCCGCACGAAAGCACGAGAAAATATACAGTCATTCTACAAGCTCACAATCAAACTATGCATACACACAACAAGAACGCCTTTGAATGCCGCTATACCCTCTGCGCAAGCCAGGCTTCTCAAATGTTTTGTTTTATTTGTCGCTTCAACGCGTTCTCTCCAGTTACCTGCCACACCAGGTGCCGGGTCTATTACCCATTTTTCCAAAGCCCGCAGAGTCAGACTACAAAAGCACAACGAAGCGACGATACGAGTGTTGCAAATGGAGCCCAGGAATGCGCTCATTCTCTCACCTCGCGAAGCTGCTCGGGCGGGCGGGAAATCAGCGAGTAACCACGGCAACTAAAACTGCCTCCCGCCTCAGCGATAAAGAGCAGTGACGCCTGTACCGGTGAAGCGCTTTTCGCACGCGCGTTCTGTCCTTCCTGATCTCACCTCCCTCGTCATCTTTTTTTTTTGTTTCTCATATTGAGTCCTCTAGCGTTCAGCTTGCTTTGCTTTCGGCTTGCATCGAGCCGTTGCCAACGCTCTTCTTACTTCTCAGTCTCATTCAAGAGGCTTCTCGGGTGAATACTCCAGGCGTGCACAAATAAATCTAAAAAAAAATGCGAGCCAACCAAAGCTGCACTACAAAACGTGGCATCCATGAAAGAGGCTTTCGGCGCAGCCACAGTTACCGTCGCCGTCTGTGCAGCATTCTGGTGGGAACGTTGACGCGGCGCCTGACGCTCCTTGGCACCCGAATGGCATTATGGAGAAGCAGGTGCTAGGGAGAACAGGGAAGCGAATAGAGAATAAAGAATAGCGTTGTGGTTCCTGACCTCCTTGCCTCAATGGTGGCTTTTTGTTTGCTACATAGTGCGCGTTCCCTTTTCCTCGCTCATCATAGCTGCACACACTCACTTTCCCAAGAAGAAATAAAGACGTGCTAGTGGTATGACTGTGTATGCAGCACGCCACGGATGCACTGACGCCTCCCTGAGGGCCCGCAGCAGACGCAGGCGCTAGCGTCGTGTTCCCTGCTCCCAACTACACTTCAGCCTCTGCGTTACTCTCTTCCGCAAGCGAACTGGTCATGACACGTGAAAACATTAGGAATTGTATTCAGGGTAACACGATAGGATACTAATACGTTTGTATAGGTAGAGTACGTAACAAAGAATCATTGGAGACTGTAGACCGCTCCAAAACAGAACTAAGAACTAGTGTTATATCTATGGGTTTTGGTGTCGGCATATCCAAAGTGCTCGCGCGGGGTGGCGTACCTCGAAAGAGCAAGCAGTGATGTCATCGAGAAACACTCAGTGGCTCTATTCTCAAAGATTTAAAATTTTGTAAGTCTTTGTGGCCTGTATAACCAAAACTATGCCAAGTACAAAAGATCGAGCATAACAAGCTTTTCTGAATGCCCGTCTTGAGGTATTACATGAAAAAAAAAAAACTGGCAGATTCCACGTATTATGAGAATCGCTGTCATGCAAAGTATGGGCAGGGAATGATACTGTGGTGTAGCTTTTTTGTTGAGCGAAAGGTAAAGCAATGATGCTTGAAATGTCTACAAATGTTATACACACAGGCATGTATGTTGAGCAGGCCCTTATGTTTCATATAACAAGTTATCTATGGTTTGGAACAATCTCATAAGGAACACGGGTGTTTCCAACACCAAAAGCGGTAAGCTGAGATGGAGCGCTTGTGCTCGCGAGGATGGTGGTCCTCTATAGTACTACCTGGACCAACTTCAATTAATAGCACGTAATTCTAATTGAATCTAAATCGACGTAACGCCTGAATCATCGGAGTACATACATAATGTTTATAAAATTGGGCAGCACTAGTTGCTACCACAAGCAATAATTCAGCAACAATATACTTGCATAGGCTCTTGTTCTAAAGGAGTTCTGAGGCATCAATAGATAGATAGATAGAATCTGAGGCATAGATAGATAGATAGATAGATAGATAGATAGATAGATAGATAGATAGATAGATAGATAGATAGATAGATAGATAGATAGATAGATAGATAGACGGACAGACAGACAGACGGACGGACGGACGGACACACGGACGGACAGACGGACACACGGACGGACAGACAGACGGACGGACGGACAGACAGACACACGGACGGACGGACGGACACACGGACGGACAGACAGACAGACAGACAGACAGATAGACGGATAGATAGATAGATAGATAGATAGATAGATAGATAGATAGATAGATAGATAGATAGATAGATAGATAGATAGATAGATAAAAAACCTGAGAGTGTATGCAGTTCGAAAAAATGCTTCACATTTGAAAAAATTCAAAAAAATTCATTATGGATATAAGTCACGCCGTAGTTTGAAGCTCTATAATATTTTTTACCCCTGGGGCTCCTATTATTAGTCAAAATCAAAGCACAAGCATGTTTTGCTTCTCAGCTTCGATCAGAAAGCAGCTACCGTTTTTAGCAAACAAGCCCGTGTACTCATGCCAAGCCACACGACGTTTTATGCGATAGGCTATCTTAGCGGGTAATAGAAATGTTGTGCCCGTTATGGGCTTCTATGCATTGGTGCACAACAGTTTCGGTACAGGTGAGTGTGATAAAGAGAACATAATGAAGAGACTTTTGATTAAACATTGATATTAAAGAGAGGCACCACAACCCGTACAGTAGAAGAGGCCGTCGAATGCATATTTCAGTTAGGTAGCATACTTAAAATACACACGAAGTAGTCAAAGAAGCGACGATCCGAAGTAGTGAAAGAAGGCAACCTGTCGGACTTTGTACTCACGTACTCGTTGTAGTAGTCATCTAAAACACACATTTGAACTTCGAACGAAATACGAAAAACTACCGTTTCCCAAGGGCGAAGTAGTGAACGAATTGCAATGCTTTGTGAAGTAAGGCCAGCCGCACACTCCTTTAACATCCGATCTGGAGTAACTCAGCAAAACGATTGGTTAACGAAGCTACAACGATGCCAGTGGCATAGCAAAGGGGTGGTAGACAGGGCCCGCGCCCCTCTGCTGCTGTTTATTGTCGCCGTCGTTGATGATGATCATAACGTTGATCGGATTCTCTTTGCCATGTTAAACATTTCTTAGTTTAATGGTAGTGCAGAGATATAGGTGTGCTACAACCATCATGGTGAGAATCGGTACACATCTTTTTATCAAGCTTCGAGCAGCTATTCACGAAGACTTCAAGTCATTAGCTCATTAAAATGTGTGCATATACAAGTATACGCAGCCAAGTTTCGGCCTCAAATCAGATATCTTCAGCCAGAGGTACACGAAACGGTAATGGCATGAGACAGCCCAACCCTTCTGAAAGAACTTAACTGCACACTTCTATTTCGATCTAAGTCTATAATAAGCACGTTCAGTAACTTTCAGCTTCCGTGTAAGGCAAAAACTTTTGGGCGCTTCGTTCGAGCCTAGCCGTACATATATGCCATGTGCGTATATCCATGATGAGGCACGAACCAAACCTATGGGATTATGGCCAACATCAATCTAAACCACAGACACAAAATAAAAGCCATCATACATTCTTGCATGCAGTACATAGACAAATGTAAAATGTACGCGTCTAGGCGTACCAAACGGCGAGGCACAATCCTGCTAACATTCACCCCTGCTCAGCCACAACCAGCACATATGTGCACTTCTACGCCATCAGATCGAGATGTATCGTCGGGAAGGGCGGCTGTCACGTCCACGCTATCAGCAACACCGCCGAGGGGCACGTACAAGAAATCAAGGAGGCAGGGATTTTGCTATTTCGATTTCTTATGTCTTGTTGCGCTACCGGGCATGCAGACCACGATGGCAGAGAAGTAGAAGAACTCAGTGACAAGAAAATCGAAAGACTATGACGTTGGAGGCGCGTGGTCTGCTGCCTCGAGCGATCAGTTGTTGTAGGATGGTCACTGACTGAGAGGGCGAGAGCGAACAGTAGAACGCGGCTGTTGCTTGCAGGTGTTTGCGACAGGACCACCGTCGTAATCGATTACCTCCTAGGCCTGAGACCTCCTGCCGTGGCTCTGATGACGCGCACCACCGGCTGTATTAAGGATGACCCAGGAGCACGCTGATGATGATCGAAATGAGTGGACCGAAAGGAAACGATACGGCTTTGGAGAGCGAAATAATTGGAATTTTCGCCTGCTTTTTTTTGGTCGTGAATGGCTGTAGGCATTGCTGTGCTGATTCTAGCTACTAAGGTTGCCATTGGTGACTATTTTGCGTCAGGTTTCCAGCTTTGTACCGGCGCTCGGAAACAAAAGATTTAGGTTAGAACCATGACTACTTTTTGGCTATCTTGAATTCTTGTTTCGCTGCGTCCAGTAGTCTATTTTCTTAATTACAGGTAACAGAAGGTGCCAAAAGGCCATCCACAATTTTCGACAATTTCTGTCGCGTGAGTTTATGCACGCGCAAGCCTTCGCCCCAGCAGTAGGTCCCTGCGCTTTGAGGCCCCCCCCCCCCCCCCCCCGCAACGGAGGGTGCACCTCAAAAGACCGTGCGACGAAGTTGTCCGCATGTTGGCAAACGTGCGGCTAGCCCACTGCTTACACTGCCCCTACCTATTCTGACGTCAATTCCTAATGCTGATAACACAGTATGCTTCACACGAGTTTGACAACAAAAAACAGCCCTAAAATGAAGTCTGTCTGTTATTATGATGCACATACTAATAAACTTTGTTACGCGGCTTCAGAAACAATTACAACATCTTCCACTAAAGAAAACCATGTCGGCATTGGAAGCAACACTGATGTTCCTTTGTCTTTCCATTTGTTGTTTTCATTCGTTTGTTTCCGTGTATGCTTCATTCGTGTGTGGAGTTGTGTGCATATATGTTGTGTACTGCGTATGTGGTTGTGCATATGTTGCGTATACCTGTGCGCCCCAAAGCAGGTCCAGAATTTTTTTGTTGTTGTTGTTGCCTTTATTTTTCACCTAACACAATACCTAACCCAATAACTTATAAATGTCAGGGTCGAGAAACACGATATGATAATGGGAGATGCCACGGAGAAGGACTCGGAACCGACCCGCACCTGAATGTATGTATACACGTGCCATCTGGGGCTTCCGCGACCGGAATTCAGTGCCGTGACTTGTGGGTCCGCAGTAGACCATAATACAGTAGTCAACTGGACAAAACTTTTTAATACAACAGAAAAAAAAAAAATCCCAGTCCCACCTCTTGTGTCTCGTGGCACTGTGCAACCTTCATGTGTCCACAATTTATTTCGCTTTTTGTGCCTACTTTTCCTCCACCAATGATGTCATCGTCTATACCTTATTGCTAACAATGACATGATTGTTTTCCAGTGCTTTACCTGAAACATTTGGGTCCACGCAAGATAATGCTCAAGACAACGCCTGGCGGGATAGGTTCATATGGAATTTAAAAAATTGCTTCATTTCTTTTAATTTCCGTGGAAGACCATTCAACTTCTTTACTCTATCTAGCTTCATACCAACGCATAAGGCTACCTGATTTCAATTATTGTAGTACATTGCTTCTGTTTGAGTCATGACAAAATGCTTCTCTTCTACAACTTCTCTAGAGTCAGGATGAAATTATCCCCTCTTTCACGAGCCGCAGGATGGTGACCTTAGGTAGCTCAAGCTCCGCATTCATTCAGCGACGCCTTTATGAGTGTAACACGAGTTTCCGTGATTAAGTTCGCACCGTTAACTATTACAGCTACCACAAATGTTTGGTTAATCATTGATTACGGATCTTAGTGGTCGAGATGAAAATGTACGACCCAGCGCCAAGAAACATGCGTTGAACTTTGAACGTTGATATAGCCGTCGAAAACTAACAGATAGCACACAAACTCTCTTACATCAATAAACAGTAAACAATAAACTTCTGTAACAACACGTTTGACTTTCGTTTAATGCATATTGCCATGACGGAGGGATCAACCAAGCTTTTTTTCACTACATTCTATATCTTTTTCGGGCCTCTTAGTCTTTCTCCAAGTTTCATATTATGCTACAGATCGTTCTTCAAGCGTGTTTATTCGTTTGTTCATTTGTTTGTTTATTCTATGTGCTTGCTTTGATGTATAATATATGGTGTTCAACATCCTAAAACCACCACATGATTATGAGAGACGCCGTAGTGAATGACTCAGGAAATTTTGACCACGTGGGGTTTTCGAACGTGCACCCAAATCTGAGCACACGGGTCTACAGCGTTTTCGCCTCCATCGAAAATGCAGCCGCCACAGCCGGTATTCAATTCCGCGACCTGCCGGTCAGCATCCCTTTAGCTTAGCCACTAGACCACCAGGGCGGGGCTCCGTGTGCTTGGTAAACGCCTCGTTAGAAAATAGATTCAGGGTAGCAGTTGAATAAATGGTAGTATACTTGTCGGTATCCACATTGCAATTCACGCGAATTCTCGTTCCGCATATATGTTCTTCGTTATTTGTACGACAGTGAACTATGCCGTCAACGTTCTTTCCGCGCATTTTCGAAGTCTGTATGCTTATACGTCACATTTCATATAGATTACTCTAATAGGTACTCACCAGAGCATTTTACTACATTGGGGCACTCAGCAGCAAATATAGCTGACTGTAACATCATACTGCCAGCCAAATTTTCCACCTTATAGATGGAGTGTTACTTGCTCAAACTCAACGTGTATGTCATTTATTGACCAGTAATTGATACTGATATCTCATTGCGCCCAAATAACTTTGAAATGCACGTGCCGTGCGCTTTTCTAAGCCGCGCGACTCCGAGGAATTTGCTTGCTTGCTTGAGAACTGTACCCCTGTAGATAAAAACAGCTCTAGTTTCAAAGAAACCTACGCATGAGTGTTTAGCGTCTTCCGATATGAACATTAGTGCAGTCTCTCTTTACTCGCATTAATGATACAGCGTTAAAAAGCTCGTTTCTCAGAAATTCCGGGGTTGGCGTCGTTAATGTGCGCAAAAAATCATCTCATTCGTTACCGAAAAATTGTGAACGATGCGAAAAAATATTAAAAAATACCGGGCTAGCGTGCGGATCGAACCGGGGTCGCTTGCACGGCAAGCGGATGTTCAACCACACATCCATATGCCTGTTTGTGAATACTGTGAAAATAACTTCACGGCTTGGAAATGCCGTGAAAGGAACTTTCATGTTTTACAAACACATGTGTCTTGTATACATGCCTCACAATACAACATGAAATATTGTTGCCCTAATAATACGTGGTACAAGCGCACATTGTAATCGGACGTTGGAAGGTGTGTTTATAATGACTGGATGGTTTAAAGCCGGTCACCCTATAAATACGGCACACACGTTACTGCGCCTATTCTCTTAAGGTCATGTAGTGGGTGTATACCAAGTTCGAATAGATTTCATGCACAAAGTGTTAGAAGTACGCACTAGGGACAGGATATCACTATTGTGTTCAACTCTTGATGGCGAAGCTTAAGAGTCCCACAATTTTTTTTCTTTTGCGAGGAAAGAGAGTTCCAAGTTTCCAGCCCGGATCAGTTTACTTCATTGCCACGTTTCCTAGAACGCTGACGTTTGCGTCGTCAACAGGCTCTGCTATAACAAGATCATCTGTCTCCCCCTTGGCGTACACGCCCGTCCAGTACCACACTCTTATTTTGTTGAAGACGCAACGCAAGTAACTGCGACAAAGAAGCCACGGCAGAGAGACATGCTTCATTAATTACGTTCCTCGGCTTACTTCGCCGAGCCGGTGGTTTCGACAGAGTGTGCTTTTGTGCGTTGTCGTATTCTTTGGAAGTCAGTGAGGCTCAGCTAACGATCAGCTATATCAAAACTCACTAATAGGCATGTTCGATTAATGCTACGTTAAGTTCTCTACCTGTTTTTGCTCTGAATCGCTGTTACATCGCTGGACCCTTCTTCAGCAACTTCGTGCAATGGTGGCCGTTCGTCTTTTGAATGACAGCAACGCTCGTTCGTACACAAGTACTTATCAGCATGCATAAGCGATACATGGGAACCCTTTTATGGGTATTTTTCCACCAAGACGGCTTGCTGGTTACGGCGCTCAGCTGCTGCCTCGAAAAACACCACCACGACTCTGAACTTTATCAGAGTTCAGATGAGGCACGGTAGCCGCATCTCGGTTGAGGCGAAGTGCTAGAGGCCCGTGTCCTGTGGGGTGTCAGTATACATTGAAGTACTCCGGGGGGTCAAAATTATTCCATGTTATCTATCTACTGCTTGCCCCAAAATCATATCGTTGTTTCTCCACACAGCGAGCAGATATTGATGTTACTTTCTCCGCAACTTACTTGGGCATGTGCTATGCTACTGAACCATTCTTTCTTCATGACTCATGAAAGATGCCCCCAGCATGTGAAAGCATTTGAGCACCAGAGCTTAAAGAGGAATCAAAATACATCTTTGTGCAACGGGTGTACTTGCTTTTCAGTGAGGCATGCTCAAATGTGAGATTTAATGCAGGTTGAACATCGCTGTGCACCTACAGTGAGATTGACGCAGATGAAGAGAAGAGAGAGAAAAAGATACAAGGAAAGGCAGGGAGGTTAACTAGATGCACATCCGGTTTGCTACCCTGCACTGGGGAAGAGATAAAGGGGAGAAAAGAGGTGAAGAGAAACGCAAGTGGTAACGACATGGCGCTCACTATACCTACTGAAATGGATTTAAACACGCAGGCGATGCAAGCACAAGCATGGTCAATACCTAGGCCCCAGGCATACACAGGAAATTATCAAATGGTCTGCTTCCAAAACAGAAGTAATCTATATTGCGCTACATTACAAGGTGACACATGCCTTCCCAATGTGTTCCTGAAGCGATATGCTGAGTCTATTGCAAAGTTTCTTGTTATAATTTACCATAATTCTTCACTTCGTGGTAAACTACCGCATAACTGGAGAATGGCCAGAGTCGTGCCCATACACAAGAAAAGTGATCGATTTTTATTAGAAAATTATCGACCCATATCACTTACATCAACCTGTTGTAAACTTAATGAGCATACTATCGCCAATCAAATAAATGAACTTTTAGACGAACAATCAATCCCCTCTAATTACCAACAAGAGTTTAGAAAAGGCTACTCAACCGTTAGACAATTAGCTACAGTTATCTGCTCACTCGCTTCATGTTTTGATAAGAACGGACAAATTGATGCAATATTTCTAGAATTCAGCAAAGCCTTTTATAAGGTTCTCCATAACAAACTAATAATTAAACTAAGAAAAATTGAACTACCGGAAATCTTGATCACATGGATTAGGAGTTATTTGACTAACCGATTCCAGAGTGTGGAAGTCACCGAGCGGCAGTCTGGCCATCTTTCGGTTGGCTCCGGGGTCCCTTAAGGGAGTGTACTAGGACCAATGCTATTTCCGCTGTGCAATAATTATGTCGTTGCTCTCATTTATCTTGACATGCAAATGAGATTGTTTGCAGATGACTGTGTGTTGTTCCGTGAAATCACTCCACCTAACGATCAGCACCACCTTAACTATGCTCTTGCTAACATTTACAAATGGCGTAACACATGGGGCATGAAACTTAATATTGATAAGACAGTCTATCTTCGTTTCTTTCGCCAAAAAAGCTCCCTTTCCCTTTGAATACAGGCTAGGCTCATTACCACTGCTCGAGGAAACATGATACAAGTACTTAGGTGCAACTCTTAGTAATACCTTATCGTGGAATACACATATAGATAATACCACAAATTATACTTTTTAAGACATAAGCTCAGTCTCCTCCAGCTGTGAAATTACTTGCTTATAGGACCGTAATTAGGCCTGAACATGAATTAGGCCTGAACACGTGTTGTGTGGGGCCCCTTTACTAAAACCAGCAATAATCTCCTGTAGAATATGCAAAAAAAAGCAGTCAGGTTTATTTCTTCGAAATTTTCTCCGTATGAATCACCCACTGAACTAATAATGCAGGCTAACAACATTGCATGCCTTGCACTAAGACGGAAAGCGGCACGCTTAGACTTTCTTTACCTCTTTTGTAATCGGAAACTGGCAATTCACCCCTCACCATATCTTTCATCTTCAACATCAAAACTTACTCCTCACCATCATCCTAATTTTCTGACACCATATTTTTCGTAGAACAGATTTATTCAAATTTTCTTTTTTCCCCACGCACCATAACAGACTAGAATGATTTATTGTAGCACTCATTCACATTGGCTCATTGCAATTTGTATTAACTATATTTGTTCTGCTTCATGTTGTTGTTGTTCTTTTTTCTTGCCCCTGCCCTGCTTGGACTTGTATAAAATATGCAGTATTAAATAAATAGGTAAATAAATAAACGAATAAATATATAAACAAATAAATAAAAATATGAAAGAACGAACTTTTCAGAAAAGCTACGGAGAACTATGACAGAACAAAGCGCGAAAATGCCAACCCCGAGTGTACTGGCACACCTAACAAACAGCTCGACGTGGACTTCTCTTTGCAAGAGATTAGGGCGGTTCTCCAGCTACTCAAAACGAGTTCGGTGCCCGGCCCGCTCAAAATCACTAACAAGGTCGTCAGAAACATAAACGACAACACCATCGTGAACCCATGCGAGTATCTCAATGAGTGCTGGAGGACAGGTCGGGTTCCACGCGAATGGAAAATCACGGACGTGGTGCTTATACCCAAACCAGGCAAGCCGCTGGTACACAAGAACATGAGGCCGATCTCCCTCACGTCGTGCGTCAGCAAGGTGATGGAGCACGCCTGCCTCAATAGGGTGGTGACGCTCCTCGAAAGGCGAAACACGTTTAGCAACCACATCATCGGGTTCCGGAAAGGACTGTCCATGCAAGACTCAATGCTGCAGATTAAAGAAGAAATCGTTGATGCACTGAGCACGCACCTTCGCGCCATACTCGGGCTCGATCTCAAAAGTGCTTTTGACACTGTGAGGCACATGGCCATACTGGAGAAGGTCAGTAAGTTAAACCTAGGGGAGAGATTCCACCGGTATGTCGGCAGCTTCCTCAACGGACGAGAAGCGCGAATCAACATAGACGGGTTACCACCAAAGGCGGTCGAGATGGGAGGTGCCGGGACGCCACAAGGCTCCGTGCTTTCCTTAATGCTGTTTAACCTCGTTATGATCGGCCTTGTGTAGCGGCTCGACGTGATCGAAGGCATCAACCATACAATCTACATGCAAGACATTACGATATGGACCACAGAGAGCATGCAATCTGGGAGTATGCAAGAAAGGTTGCAGCAGGCGGTCAGGGAAATTGAGAAGCACCTCGAAGGCACGAGGCTCGTCGGCGCTCCAAACATGTCGGAGATGCTGTTCCACAGACTTCGAAAACCTGGACGCCCCCCGAGGGATGTGGCCGAGGCCTGTCAGGTGGGCGTGTGCGTCACGCAAAAGAACATGCGTGTTCAGAAGAGCATGCGTGTGTGTCACGCATGCTCATGGTGTGTCACGCAAAACAACATGCGTGTTCAGAAGAGCACGCGTGTGTGTCACGCATGCTCATGGTGTCGAAGATACGAATTCTCGGCCTCTGGCTGGAAGAAAACGGTGCCAATTCCCAGCTGATCACCCGGCTGCAGAAGAAAGTGGCAGCCGCATTGAACCTGACATGAAGAATCACAAACAAGAGAAAAGGAATGGAATAGCACAATGTAGTAAAACTAATACAGGCGAATGCTTTGATACACATTATTTACGTTGCTGCTTACGTCAATTGATTGATTGATTGATATGTGGGGTTTAACGTCCCAAAACCACCATATGATTATGAGAGACGCCGTAGGGGAGGGCTCCGGAAATTTCAACCACCAAGGGTTCTTTAACGTGCACCCAAATCTGAGCACACTTACGTAAATTGGGGTAGAAGCGAAAGCAACAAGCTGGACACGATCATCCGCAGGGCTTACAAAACTGCATTTGGCGTACCCCACTACACGGCAAACTGCAGGCTCTTTGAGCTGGGCGTGCACAACACCCTCGCTAAAATCATCGAAGCTCAGAGGATGGCGCATCTCGAAAGACAGTCGGGCACCACGACCGGAAGAACCATCCTCGACTCCCTCGAGATTCGTTACCACGGGTCGCGGAGACTAAAGCACGCGCGCTTGCCAGCGGTCAAGAATGCTATACTCACAGAGAATATTCACAGAAACATGCACCCAGTGCACGATGCCGAGAGGCGCAGATGCATAGCGTAGGTGATCCTCAAAGAGCACGGCAGCCAAGAGGGTGTCCTTTTTATTGACGCTGCTAGATACCCCCGGCCCGACCGAGGACAACAAAAGAACGAACGAGAGCAACAACAAAGCCACTCGACAACTGCCTTCTCCATGATGGTGGTCGACACGAGGGAACGAACTCTGGTGACATGATCTGCGAGGCTGCCATCGTCTGATGCGGCAGAAGAAATGACCATAGCCCTCACAATAGTTCATAGTGGAAACGAGGACACACTTATCGTGAGTGGCGCCACGACAGCGGTCTGATACTTTACGAAGGGGTGGGTCTCTTTAGAGGCGGTGCACATGCTAAACACCAGAGCCGAAGATTTCAAGTCTGGCAAGATTGCTTCCAAGCCTCTGAAGTGGTTACCCGAGCACGTGGGGGAGTTTGGCAGCGACCAAAGCTCTGACCTCCCATGAAACCACAATGAGTGCGCCCACTTTGTCGCGAAACTGCTAACCTGCCCCGACGCATGTGAAAGGGCCACCGATGTGCGATGCGTTGACGATGGTGAGATACCCGAGGTCGGAGGACATAACTCTGTGACGAGAATAACAGACCCCGAGGCCTTATAGGACTGCAAGGACATCATGGTCACTTTTCACGAGAACCTCAGCCATTATAGAAAAACGAAAGGACGTTACCCACCACCCCACATGCAGATAGAGCGGCCTCAGGCGTCTGATCTGAGGCGTCTGCAGACCAGCACATTTGACAATCCCAGGCCCCTGCATAGACTGTGTCCCTCACTCCACTCGTCACCCAGCTGTCCATGGTGTGGGCACGAGACAGCCGACATGGCTCGTATACTTGTGTGAGTGCGGTGTTCGCCGCCACTACTCGGACGAGCATGTGTGTATCCCAGGACGACTGGCTGAGCGGTGGCGAGCCGCCCTTCTCAGCCCACGTGCAGTGGACCAAATCTGGGCTGTCCAGCGAGAGAGGGCTATCGCCGAGAACATAGCACGATGCTCCGCGGACGACAGATCCCGGAGGCCTATTCCGGGCTAGTGATTCCTCGTTGGATCCTAATAAAGTTACCTACCATACGCAACCGTCAATTGAATGTGGCAACCTTTCTAGGGAGTAACAAAATGGAACACTGGAAAACACTATCCTGGAGCAATTCTACGTTTCCACCACGCGTGTGTTATAAATATTTCTTCTATTACACGAAAGAAAGAAGTGTAAACGTAAAACCACTTTTTTAAACCACAATATCTCTAGTACATGACATTCGTATTGTTTTTTATTCAGTTCAGACCATTGACACGCCCCTGTAGTAGAACACCTGGTTGCCACGCAGACAGCCTGAATTTGAATCTCATTCGTACTGAAGTTTTTATTCTGTTATTGGCAGCTTCCTTCATTTTTTGGTCACGGACAAGATGATTTTTTTTTGCGCTCACAACCGGAGGCGCCAACGCCAAAATTTTTGCGAAACAAAATATTTTATGCTATCGAGTTCAAATATTATAGAGTAGAAAAAAGTACTTATAAATGAAGAGACACTCGTTTATGCAACAACGTAATTTGAGAGCATGATCAGGCCAGGCATTCAAAGGTAATTGTAACCTCCAAGAGAAATAACTCAGGAGAGTGACCGGACGAGAGAAACAACTTTAGACCACGTTACTGTAGATTAGGTTTAAAATACAGCATGAAGAAGTGAATCATCTGCTTATCATATTCTCTTATTATTTGAGATATAGGCCAAGTAATGTTCACACTGACAAACCTCCAAAGAAATTCGATGCAATTCAAAAAGTGGGAGCAAGCATTGCATCGTGAAGATAGAAAGCTCAACGTGAAACGCCAAGTATATGACATTCAGTTTCACTCCATACGGCAGCAATTCCACTCCATACACGAAAGCCAAACGTTCATAACCAAGGCGCCGATCTCCTCAAACTGCATGGCACCCCTCAAATTCCCCAGTGTTCAATTTGGAGGAGCCGCCAAAAATGGAACAGCTAGACAAAAGGCACGCGATGAACGATGCTGGCGATACTGAGAGTTACATGACATTGACATTCGATCAGTTGTCAACTCTCGCGTTTCCTTCAATGGAGTTGACTTTTTGCTTTATTATATATTTGCCTTATGAACCAACAGAATTGTGTACAAATGGTCATCTTTTACCACTCACCAGGTTTTGTTTTACATTTCATTCATAATACAGCAATAGATATTTTTCTCAATCGCAGTGTTCCCGTTCCTCAACTTAAGAGCAGGTAATGGTGTGTTGCACATGTCGGCGTCACTCATTCTTGGTGCACTGTGTTGCACCAGGAAGTAACATACCATGAGTGTACTGCATCTGTTAGTTCGTTCGCAGAAAAATTGAACAAGCGACAACGTGCAAAGAGCGAGCGTTCCCCACAACTGCCAATGGGGCAGCCCCGGTCAAACCACACGAAAGTGCACTCACTCAGATGAGGTATTTTCAAAAAGGCTGCTTATATCGTCCCTTACAAAGCGCTCTTTCTACTTCAAAAAGAAACTGAGAAAGCTGTCTAGAGGCATTTGATGGAAAGCCCATAGTTGGCGACTTCTTTTGTATGTGTTTGAAAAGTTGGAGTGGTTGCCACTGCATCTATTGAGTTATACAGTTCATGATCAGAAAGTGAGGCCTAGAGTAAGAATATTTTACATTGTGATGAGAATGTGTGTGTGTGTTTTTTTGCGAGAAAAGCAATCGCGAGCTTTCTGAAAAGATGGAAGATGCCAGAATGAACGTGAAGTTACTGTAACATTTTGTCCTATACTCTATAGATTGATAGCCATTGCGAAGACCTGTCTGGTGGATAGTGTGAAGCATAGGTAGTATATTTTTAGAATTTCTGTTTTTGTAACAAGTAGAAAGCAAGAATAGTTTTTATAGACTTTTTTTAGTAAGTAAACTCTTTGGAGACTTTTACAGACGTTTTGCGTCGTTTATCGTCTAGGCAAGACGGTTCTTCTTAAAATGGTCGTGGTCGTCAAAAAACCTACACTGAAAATGCACATTAACGTGGAAACTCCCGTGCTTTGAGGTAAAACGCAATGCAAACAACTCAAATATAGGCAGGTCATCGACTCTTGCCTAACTTTTCATGACCATCGCATCCGGGCCAATCTATACAGAAAACCTTGTTAGTATCCACAGAAGCAGTCCACAAATGCGACGCAAGAATGCGACGTGAAGATTTGATAATAGTACAACAAGGAAGTCACCGCGATCCCCAGGACGGTGGACCACCGCGGTACGCGCAATAGCAGACGACGCGCCGAGAGGTGCACTATCTTCACTGATAGTGGAAACACGTTAGTTTCCAAGCTCTGAGGACTGCCAAACGATGTATGGCGTTAGCAGTGCAGACAGCATAGGGGCTTTGGCGTAGTGTACAATCAAATCGCGAAAGTAAGCGCTCGCTTGATATTGTCTTTATTGCGCAAGTACTTTATTAAATACCATGAAAAAAAAAGGCTGTGGCGTAGTGGTTAGTGCCACGCACTGAAAAACGAGAGGTTGCTGGTTCAATCCCGTGAGTCCATTGCTTGCCTTCTTCATTTTTTTTTATTTTGCAATATCTTAAAATACATTTCTCAACATCATTACCGTGATGGAAGTACGTCAGTGGAGTCGTGGCGGACCCCGCAATAAAACACTCTCATGTTAAAAATAGAATGCATGTTAAGCAAACCCTACGTTCCAGTACTCTTATAAAAATATTTCATTGTTTCTCGTGTGCATTCATCTAAAGGCTGGTTCTATGCCCATTGCATTAGCTGCCGCCATGCCACCGGTCTGTAATTATCTGCAGGTCGTTCAAACCTAGTACGCCCGCTTCCTGTGTCCACACAAGTCCCGCATAACAGCGTTTCATTACGGTCGCTAAGAGCTGCATTGTGCTGTCACGCAAGCCTGACAGATTCTTTCGCCCTGTCCCTCTCGGTAAGACCTTTCCTAGCGTCTTGGAAGGGCAGCCTGCGCACCCTCCAATGAATGAGCCCCAGCACCCATCTATTGAGAACGTGGATGGTGCATATCCGACAAAGGAATGCGTCTTAGGAAACGTGCGCATCATCATTAGGAAAGAGAGTGTTTTGCCACGTAGGTTCATCACGGTCGTTAAGGACGCCCGCATCCCATGAATGCCTAGAATTTGGTCGGCCTGCTCTCCGTTTATACAAACGACCTTTTTTTTTATCGTCCATTTCTATATTCCACCAATCAACTGAACGCATTGCCAGCCAGGTCGTGTGGTGTTGGAGGGTGATCGAATCATGACTCGATTTCTCACTCAGTATGTCTGATTACACTCTAAAAAATATCGAATAAAAAGGGTGTCTTTTTGTCCCACAACAATAATCGTCATCAGGCTTGCGTGCGCTTCCTTTCTTGAAAACTCGGCGCTGGCCACTTTCCTATCGAGAATGCAATGTAACCCTGATAATGGGCATGTCGATCGTGACCGGAATGTACCGGGCGCAGGGTGATAGCGCAAGGATGGAATGCAATATAGATGACGATTATTGTTGTGGGACAAAAAGACACCCTTTTTACTCGCTGTTTTTTTAGAGTGTAGATCCAATCAGTCATTGCCGCTGTGGGAACGAAATTAAAGGAAGTAACTCACGCTGAATGAAGTGGACAATTAGTTTATTAACTTACCGCTTTACAGGCAGTGCTGCCTTAATATTCAGACATATTCAAGATATATAAGCTTAGACATGTCGCGAAATCACTTCTTGAATTCCTACAAATTGTGACACATTATTTTGCTCGTGATGAACTGGCTACTTGTGAAGAATGCCCTGACTTCTTGAAAAACTAACGAAAGTGTAGGAAAAGACTTGATGGGAAATGGTTGTTTAGATATTTGCCAGTGCTCTAATGTCTTGCGCAATGGACCTCCAGGCATAAGCCTTTTCACTTTATTTGCCCTTTCACTCAACCTTTCCTTCAATGTTCTATTTTCTCTCCTTCTTCTTTGACGAGGCGCACGAATGGTTGTCCACATTGAGTGGCGTTAGGCCAAGTGATGTAAATGCCTCTTTTGATGTTGTTGTTACTGAAGACAATGACGAATAATCTCGCGACGTGAAGACAAAGGTCGTATTTGAAGACGCTGAGAAAGCAGCAGTGGGTCGGTCTTTTTATTTACCGCGCGCCAGAGAGTTCCTCGTCTTTCTCGTTGTTGCGTTCTGCATAAAAGGGTGCAGATGCGCGTACGCACTGACGCCTTCGTCTTTCTCGCGGGACGCACGTGACAATAATATATCGGCGTTTTGTGAAGGTCTGGCATTTCCTAACCACCCTCTCGTAACGCGATTCACGTGGTGCGATGCCTGGTGCATTTTTGCTCTTCGATAGATAGATAGATAGATAGATAGATAGATAGATAGATAGATAGATAGATAGATAGATAGATAGATAGATAGATAGATAGATAGATAGATAGAATTTAATGTCCGGAAACCACCATATGAATATGAGAGACGCCGTAGTGGAGGGCTCGGGAAATTTCGACCACCTGGGGTTCTTTAAGCTGCACTCAAATCTGAGCACACGGGCCTATACAACATTTCCGCCTCTATCGGAATTGCAGCCGCCGCAGACGGGATTCAATTCCGCAACCTGCGGGTCAGCAGCCGAGTACCTCAGCCACTAAACCACCGCTTTGGCTGTGCATTATTGGATAAGTTGATGCAACTCCTTACCCAGCACGGCTGCTATGAAAGGCCTTCTCCCAAAGCTGTTTCAAGCTCTCGTACGGCTCTGTGTTTGAACAGTTAACTACCACGCAGAATACTTGGGTTTTCTACCGGCTCGAACAACCTCTATCACCAGTTGAGTATCAAGTGACACTTTTTAAAGACGATAGTTTTCATTAGGGACCTTAAACGCAAAAATTTTGGCCTGTCTTTCTATACACTTGTCTGTTTGTCCACCCTTAATGGTACCCTAAACGGCACCAAAGGGACCAATCGGTAATCTAAACGGCCGACCCCATCCGCAGGGCCCACCAATATTGCTCAAGGTTGAGCGGTCATACTTGTGCGATTGTCAATTAAAAATCAATTATTGCGCATACCTGAGGCACCACAACAACACGTCAATATTAAGTATGTGTATTTTTTACAAGAAAAGGCGCACATAATTATCTTAAGTATCGTAGCCTTTATAACGCTGCACTGGCCATGCAACGCTTTCACGAAACAGCAAGTGTTTCCAACTCTTTGCTACGACGACACGATGGTGGTACCTACCCGTCGCCTTGCCTTCTACACCTTATCACCTCAGAGACGGACGCGCATGGTGCGCGCCCCGTTTTCCAGGATAACTGCCAGATAGCGCTCATGTCTCACGTGTGACGTGACTTCACGTGCTCGTTCACCTCTGCTGCACGGTCGAGACACTCCAACGGAGTGCCTCCAGAATAACATTCACCAATTTTATTGCGCAGAACATCAAATAAACGCTTTGTTCACTCTCTTCACACGCAAGACTATCTTCTTTCGACGACATTTGCGGTGTAACATGCAGATACGGGGCCAATTTTGTTTCTAAGCGACTTTTGATCACCACTAGAAGTCCGGCTTGTTCAAAATAAACAAAAAAACTGTTCGTAAAATTTACATAGACCATTCAAACTTGAAACACCATGACATCAACAGTTTCGTTTTGTTTATATGAAAGGTGTGACATCAGAACACACATTTTGTCACTAATTCAGCTATTCAAGTGTCACGAAACCTTTAGAAATATTTGGAAATCGCCAATTGCCGCAATTTGATCTCTTGCAACAAGTGTGCATGCCACAGATATTGGAGAAGCACCACTACTAAAAGCGCTGGTGCGCTAACAATGAAAAGGACACTCTCAGGAGACAGACACGAATGTACGTTACACACAAATTGAGTTCAATTTCTCATGGAAGAGGACAACAAAGCCGTCAGATTAAAGTTAATAACACGAACACAATGATTACTGCAGCACACACAATCGATAAGATGGGAGCGCAACAACACTCTTAACTCAAGGGGGCTGTTAAGTGATTATTACGCAATTTTTATTCAGTTCACACAATTTTTCATATCGGTACAGCGATGCCAGCCGCGATTCGGCACCTAAGCTTTTCGTCCGAAAGCAACCATACAACCATTTGAGTTTCGTCTGTTAGATATCCGGTGCGGAGCACCTTATAGGGGCTCGGTTTATCTGCGTCTCCTGTCGTCAACGTGTGCCATGAAGTCACGGTCCACCATAAAAACCATTGTGTACCACAAAAATTGGGCAGCTTCCGCTACTCAACCCTATAGTGCACTAAAGACGAAGTCGCCTGTTCGCCCTACAAGAGAGAGAAACGAGAAAAAAATTGGCAGATCCCACGTACAGTGGGAAGCGATGATATGCGAAGCATGAATAAGAAATGTTGGTATGTTATTTTAAGATAAGCACAACGTTACGAGTTCGAGGTAAATCATGCCGTACATGACTTCCGTGTCATGATTATCATGTTTGGATGTGTCGTTTACCTTCGTCATCTATTCACGTCACGTGATACCAAATTTATTATAGGTGGAGCTAGCGAAACGGCCGTGAGCCACGCTATGAGCGTGGTATGTTGTCATCTTCTCACATGACACGCGTGTCAGGATAATCATGTTTGCACCAGTCACACATTTCGTCATTCATTGAGGTCACATAACACCCACTTTGGTATTTGTGGAGCTAGCACAACGACCGCGAGCGCATCATGAAGGGCCCAATATACTCCAATGTAGCGTTGACGTGCGCGCACTCTGAGCACAGCGCCGCTAGGTTAGCAAAACGCGAGCACTCTATAGTCTTACGCCAGGCGCGACCAGCGTCCGTCAGCGCGGCCCGACGGCAACCGGCGCGAAATGCGACCCGCCGCATTTCGCGCCGATGCCATAGAGTAACATTACTCTGTGCCTATGCGTTACCTAGCCAACACTGCGTCTCCCTCTTTTCGTGACGGAGGGACGCCGGACGCGCTGAAACGCATATGCGTCAAAGCAACGCAGCGCGGCACGTGCCTGCGAATATACGGGAGGAACGGCGCTCGGCGTGGCATTTTCGGCGTCACGCGACAAAATGAACGCCGGCGAGCCCACGCACCACGTCATCTCGAAACGTATTGGCACCTTGACTGTGGCATATAGTCATGCTCTCACATGACACGCATCTCATGGTTATTATGTTTGAACCACTCATTTACCTTCGTCATTCATTGGCGTCACGTAATACCAAATTTGGCACATGTGGAGCTAGCGAAACGGCCGCAAGCGCATTATGAGTGTCGCAGGTAGTCATGTTGTTACATGAGACGCATGTCGTGATTATCATGTTTGGATGTGTCATTTACTTATGCTGTCCGTTCGCTTCGCGTAATACCGAGTTTGGTACATTGGTACATGTGAAGCTAGCGAAATGGCCGCGAGCGCATCATGACCGTAGCACGTAGTCATGTTACATGACAAGCATCTCATTATTATCATGTTTGCACCAGTCACATAGCTTCGTCATCCATTCACGTACCGTAATACCAAAGTTGGTATATGTGACGCTAGCGAAACGGCCGCGAGCGCATCATGAGCGTGGCACGTAATCGTGTTGTTAGATGACACGCATGCCATGATTTTCATGTTAAGGTCTGTCGCTTGAGTTCGCCACACAATCATGTCTTGCCATACCAGTTTTGCAACATGCCATGTGAACGAAACCACCGCAAGAGTTGCAGGACCATAAAATATAAATCATGACATTCATGACATACACGTCATGAGTTTCATGTTATGACTAGAAAAATATGTTACTCATACAGTCATGGTCTGTCATACCAAGTTTGCTATTGATACCATTATCGAAACGGCCAGAAGAGCTAGAAGTCGTAGGCGGCTAGATAGATAGATAGATAGATAGATAGATAGATAGATAGATAGATAGATAGATAGATAGATAGATAGATAGATAGATAGATAGATAGATAGATACGCTCAAAGTTGCCGAAGTTCTCTAAGAAATGCTTCGCATTTAAAACGAAGGCCGAGAGGTTAACCAGATGCTAGTACCTGGTATGCTACCCTACACTGGGGTTGGGGAATAGGAGGTTGAAAGAGAGAGAGAGTTAAAAAATAAAAAAATGAAAACACGGACACACACGCACACACAAGACCAATTTACTCAGAGGTGTTCCGACAGGCCAGTAGCTCGCAAGAAGCCCATCAGCGCTTGCACGGCCTTCTTCTGTGATGATGAGTCATGACGGTGGCGCAGTATACTTTCTTCTGACAGCGGCTGTTCATCAAACTTGTTTGGTGTATTAGAAAGGTATTGTCTCTCTAGGTTATATTACGGGCAGCCACACATGACGTGTCGAATTGTCTCTTCGTCTCCGCAGTGTGCACAGGCGGCGGTGTCGGCCATCCCTATGCGCAACGCGTACGCACGGGTAAACGCGACTCCCAACCATAGTCTGCACGGAGCAGTAGCGTCACCTCGTCGAAGTTTTGTTGGAAGCTGCAAGCTTAACGTAGGATCAAGGGATCGTAATCTTGCATGCGTAAAAAGAGGCTCATTCCACAGTGACATTGAGCGTTGGCGAGCAAGCATGCGGAGCCTCCTAGCAGCGTCCGTCCTAGAGAGAGGCATTGACTGATTGTTGTCTTGTGTACGGGCTGAACGGGGAGCTTGATCAGCCCGTTCATTACCGATAATTACGGAGTGGCTTGGCAACCACTGAAATATGACTTGGTGATCTTTCTCTGTTACAAGGTGTAGCATTTCTGCTTTCTCAAATACCAACTGCTTGTGCGGACCACGGCGTAGATTTTACAGAAGTGACGGCAGTGCCACCTTGCAGTCGCAGAAGATCGTCCACCGTTGCGTGCTTTGGTTGTTAATGAAACGCAACGCAGCGGGAAGCGCTTCAACCTCTGCTGCCGTTCGTGTGGTTGCATGAGTTGTCCTGAATTTAGTGGTTGTGGCGTGCGTTGGAATAACGACCACCGCAGTTGAGCTGTTTGGCAGGACGGAGTCCTCAGTGTAGACGTGGGTGCAGTCTTGGTACTTCTCGTACAGCAGAAGTAAAGCGAGCTGCTTGAGGGCTGGTATTGATTTATCTCATGTTTTCTGGATCCCTGGTATCTTCAGGTTGATGAATGGCCGTTTGAGGCACCAATGAAGGAACTGAAGGTCTCGCCGCGGGCGTAAAACCAGTTGGTAGAGAGTCACAATGTGCAGTTACTGTTTCACAAAAGGAAGTATGAGGCATATCCGCTGGTAGAGAGGCTAGGTGGTGACAGGAAGTCTGGGCAACATGCCTGATGTGTGTTCTCAGAGCTTCAATTATAATATGGGTGTGCACGAGGTGGTCTTTGGCTAAAGCTTTAGTCGCCACTGTTGAGGCACCCGGAGGCAGACATAGACAGATTCGAAGCGCTCGTGCCTGAACGATTTGTATCATGCGTCGACCTGTTTTGCTTGTATTTGATAATGCGGGCAGACTGAATCGTAGAAAGCCAAGGAAAAGCACCCTGTAATACCGTAGCGTAGCATTGGGCTGCATTCCCCAAGTATTTCCAACGAGAGACTTGAAAAGGTGGCGTATGACCATCAATCGCTTTTTCAAATACGACCTATGAGGGCTCCATGAGATGTCTCTTTCGATTATGACAGCCAGAAATTTGTGAGATCGACTATATGGTGTATCTTGATCATTATTTGACACTCTGTAATTCGTCATCGATTTGCGCGTAAATGGCAGGAGAGCGCACTTTCCGGAGGAAATTTCCAGGCCTCGATTGCGGAGGTACAAAGCAGTTGCAGTAGCAGCTCTCTGGATTCTCGCTCGTAACTGCAGGCGAGTTACCGCAGATGTCCAGATGCAGATGTCATCTGTGTATGTTGATATACAAACATTGTTTGGTAGGTGCGTATGGAGTGCGATCAGTGTTAGATTAAATATAACGGGGCTCAGTACACCCGCCTGAGGGACACCACGACAACTGAAATGTGCACAGGTGTTCCTGGCCTCCGTACTCGCAAAAAATTATTGCATTTTGAGATAGCTGCGTATCCAGCTAAACATTCGGCCACCCACTCCAATCTCTTCAAGTGCGGCAAGGACAGCATTTGAGTAACGTTATCATAGGCTCCTTTGACGTCAAGGAACAGAGAGGCATAAATACGCTTATGACCTTTCTCATGTTCAACGCACGTGATTAGGTCGACGACGCTATCGATCGATGATCGACCACGTCGAAAGCCAGTCATGGCATTTGGGTAGATCTCATGATACTCCAAGTACCACTCCAGGCAGCCGAGGATCATTCTCTCCATCACTTTAAGCCCGGAACTAGCCAATGCGATTGCGCGATAGGAGTAGAGTTCCAATGGTGACTTGCAACGTTTTAGCAGTGGTACTAGATGACTAGTTTTCCAACTTGACGGGTCAGTGCCCTTTAGTCAACAATCATTATATAGTTGAAGCATAGCTATTCTCGCGCGCTCACTCAGATGACACAGGGCTCTGTAGGAGATTTGGTCAGGTCCTGGTGCGGAGGTATGTTTGCACGAAGCGAGTGCTGCCTTAAGCTCCTGAACGGTGAACGGGAGGTCCCTACGGGAATCGCGAGGTGGCGTACAACTGCTCGACAGTTGTGAGTTGTAAAGTGCTGTAGTTTTGCCTGATAATCCGGCGCAGAACTCTTCAGCAATGTCAACATCTGGTCAATTTTGGTAAAGAGCTAAGGCATTGAATGGTGACCTCTGAATGAGGAATGGCCGTAAACTTTGTACCGTTCTCTATACTGCGATAAAGGCTTACGAGGGTCGAGTGAGTCCCGGAAAGTAATACAGCGTTCGAATTTTAGCTTGTCCAACTGATGTTGGATCTTCTTTTGCATACGTCTGGGAGTTCGTAAATCTTCTATATCCTTCGTGCACCGGTACCTTTTTTCAGCTCGTCGTCGTGAGGCTCGAAGCCGCTCCAGCTCTATGTCAATGTCCATGACTTTTACAGAGCATGAGATCGTACACACAGTCTCTTGTACAGTGCTCTTAACGGCCTCTTAAAAATCGGATGTGTTCTTGTCATCTCTTCCATTCGAAACGGAAAAATCAGTTTCCAGTCCATTCTTTTAGGCGTGTAGCGAACTTTAGGAGGCGACAATCCACTGATCTTGACTAATGTCGGAATGTGATCACTTACATGCGTTTCTATATCCATAAACCATTCAGTATGCTTTACTAGGCTTCGCGAAACAAAAGTCAAGTCGAGACAGCTGCTGTATGTGCAGCCACGTAAAAAATGTAGGACTGCCATCGTTCAGTAACCAAAGTTCGTTGTCGGAGGCAAAAGACACCAAGTTTCTGCCCCAATGTAAGTCTTTTGACTTACCCGTAATATATGATGAGCGTTAAAATCCCTGATGATAACACATGGGTCAGGCTTTGACGCTATGATGTCTCGTAGTCTTTTTTGATCGAACCGACTTGATGGTGATAAGTATGCGCCAACCTCAGTGATGCTGAGCCTCCTCTTTTTTACTCCTAAGCATACGTATTGATTCCGTCATGAGGTGGTAAAGGTTGAAGGATGTAAGTGAGATCTCGGCGATCAATCATAGAACCTTGCTGCTTTCAGTAACAGTAGGCGACATAAAAGATTCGTATCGCGAGAGTCTTATTGCACTCAATAGGTTAGGCTCACAGATGACGATTACGGGAAACATATTGATGTACACAAATCGACGAAAATCAGCTACGCGTGATCTTAGTCCTCTGGCATTCCACTGCAGTATTGCTGCTTTAGGAACCTCATCCCTGAAAGAGAGTGGTGGGCTAGCTATGGTCTACTCTAGGACTGCTAGCACTGAACTCCGCGCGTCCAGGACTTGAAGGGCACTTTTGGCTGATGGTGTTTTCATGTTGCTTACCAACACGCCAATGGTGTCCACGAATGATCACAGCATTACCATCACGCTATGATCTGTCTTCCCGGCCGTTGCAGCATCTTGTGCTTGTTCTTGAGGTGGCTTCTACTGTGGCTCAACAGGTCGTGTAGGCAAGGCGGCTTCTGTTGAGGCTCAATAGATTGTTTATGATAATGGGGTGGTCATTGCTTTGGTGAGAGAGATCTCTCAGTTTCTCCTCTTGCGGCGCAGGTGTTTGCCGTGCTAGGAGCTGCGCCTCTCGATTTCACTGGAGTTTCCGACTTTCTCGTTAGATTTGGCACTGTCCTTCGTGAGAACCTTTGAGGATGACGGCACCTTCGCCTTACTTTTTGCTCAGCTTCTCTGTGAGTCGAGTTGTCTCGCGCAATTCGCCTTAGAATAGAAATCTCCTTCTTAATCTGAGGACAGTCCTTGGAGGAAGCACTGTGAGCACCGTGACTGTTGGGGCATTTCAACGTAGTTGCACTACAGTTGCTTTCTGAGTGGTGTTCAGCGCATCGGGGGCACACTGCGGAATTTCCGCAAACGCCCTTCACGTTGTCTATCTTCTGGCACTTGAAACACTCCATAGGCTTCAGAATAAATGAACAAACCTCGTGACGAAAATGAACCTTCACGTAAGAGGCAAGCCAGTCACCCTTGAATGTTATTCGCACACAACGAGAGTTGCCTGGGCGACCAGCATGCACAATTACGTTGTTTTCACTCACTAGTTTTATCAGAACAGGGAAGAAAAATCTTCATAGGCGATTTCAGTGTCTATATTATAGATAACTCCTGTTACAGTGTCACCATTCGCTGGTATGATGGCTGGGACATTAATGTTTCCCAGCTCCGACACATGCTGTAGCTTGTTCAGTGCACTCGGGTTCATCATGTCGATTGCCAAAATATTCTTCCTCGTGTTCATCCTGATGTCTTTAATCTCGTTAGGCACAATGTTTTCAAGATAAAAGGACAGTGCTTACCTGTTGAGGACGCGTAGATTATCAGCAGTGGTCTGCGGCACAAACAGAATGGAGTGTGGCCATCGCTGAGGTGCAGTTCTCACAATGGGCACACTTTATGCCGATGATGCGTTCATGATTCTTCATTTGGCCTTGCGGTAGAGCACAAGCTCAAAGCCGTCTTCCGAGGACTCGTCGTCTGATGCGGAGTACAGCTCGTTGTCCTTGCTCTCACTAGATGCATTACCACGCTTTCTTGAAGCAATGCCCATGAATGAACCGGTACCGGACGGGATCTCTGGGGATTGTACATCCATCACTGCGATGTAGGGGGTGGGAGACCCCGCTGTTGTTCTGTGGAACGCAGAAAATACAGCACAGACAGCAAGACGTGTTCCACAAGAGAAGCACTTCGTCTTCGTTCTCCTCCTAAAAATAGTAAACGACGCTAAGGATGCTCAAACAACCTTCCGTCCCTACATGCAGAATTGGGAACGGAAACCGGGCATTTAGGAAAGAAGAAGAGCCCTGCATGTTTCGCCCATCTACAGGTTTCCCGTGTGTAGAACTGAAACGCCCTTCACTTGCTTCGCCCCGACGCAACTTTTTAGTTATTTTTGCGCGTAATTTGACAGTGTTATTAGCCCGCGTCTCTCATAGCCAAGAAGCTGCGTGGGCAACGTTCTTAAGAGGCACTTTGTTGGAGGAACGTAGCCAGAAATGTTTTTTATTTCACGCAGCATGAAGGGGTGTGATGGTTCCACCCAGTTTTTATGTATGTCCTTGCGACAGTTTGCGATTAAGGGCGCGTATATACGTGCGAAAACTTGAAAAAAAATTGAGAGGGTATTGATTTCCTTCTGGAACGTGAACGATTCGTTGGCGCAATTACTCGTAAAGACGCATTTTATAGATTCGGGTCACCTGTTAGTCATAATTTCCGCACCAAAAGCGCAGTGCTCCCCAGAGAGCCCTATTTGAGGAAGTGAATTTTATTCATTAGCTAGGAGTCTTTTCTTTTTAACTTAAATATTTCACTGCAGCCTTCCGAGAGGCGTATTAAGAACCCGCAAAAGTTGCGACAGGTGAACTTTCCGATTCGATGATGACCCGTCAAAATAAAATGAAGGCGCCCTTCGAACTTCGCGACACGTAAGCATCAGTGTAAATAACAATTTTGTTACAACGCCACGAGTTTAAAATTTCAATATGACGTGCCCCAGAGCCGCTGAACAAAAGCTCGAAGTTGGATGATTTGTACCTTGTGTAAAAAATTGGTCGCGTATCTGCATGTTTCCCTGGAAAGGACGCCGAAAGACGATATTTTGAGAGATATGGTGCCATTTTGCAGTACAGTGAAGAAAGGAAACTTGTTTGGGGGTGAAGCTTTTTAAAGCGGCACCCATTCGTCCCTCGTAGTAGTGCGTAACACGTCTTATGTTTCGACCTGCTAGGTGGTGCCGGTGGGAGATTTCTCCTGTGCGTTGTTGAAGAATAAAAAATTCGCAACGTGTGCGTTAACTAAAAGCCAAATTCTCCTGTCACTCCTTCCCCATTAGCAGCCATTGGCACGTACATTGAGCACTATCTGACAAGAAAGGGTTGCTACGTTATACTCGCTGGGCATAACCTCTTTGGTTTTAGAAAGGTTTAGCAAGCGTTGAGCCGCAGTGCCATGAATACAGTGAACTAGTATATACCATGCTATGTTATACTCGCTGGGCTTAACCTCCTTGGTTTTAGAAAGGTTTAGCAAGCATTGGGCCGCAGTGCCATGAATACAGTGAACTAGTATATACTATGAACTCGACGTGGTTAAAGGTGGGAAGTAGACACGAAGCGCAAGCCATAAGAAAGTGTGCGTGTGCCACCTCTCGTTTAGTCCTTGGAATGTCCGCTGGATGGCGGTGCTTCTATATGCGGAATATATGATGAAAAGATTCGAGATGGTAGTACTTGGAGTGTTCACTAGATGGACGAATGAACACACAGACAGATGCATGGACGGACGCACGGATGGCTGCACGGACGGATGGACGCATGGACGGACGCACGGATGGACGCGCGGCCACACGAACAGACGCGCGCACGAACGGGCTTATGGACGCACGAACGGTCACACAGACGGACGCATGGATGGACGGAAGCAAGAACGAATGGACGAACGGATGCTTCGCCCCACTCTCCATCATTCGCCCCGTGGATGTGCTGCCATTTTTTTGTTCATTGCGTCGCATGGTCAGCGCAGCTTATTAAACACTGCGGTCTTTATAATTGCATACCTATGCATTTAATAAATAAGGAAACACACTACCTAATGTTTACGTATTGATATTGCGCCTCAAATATTCAAAAGGGTTTGCTTTTTGATTGATAACGTTTGCAAGTATGAATGCATCTACTAGGTCATGTAGGGTGGTCGTTCAGCATGGGTTTTAACTTTCGCCAAGTCACCGAATTTTCGGACAGACACCAACAGACAGACAGACTGAAATATCTGCGTATTAAAAAAAAACTGAGTATCCATGAGCTTAGGTTTCGGATGTAGAATGTGACAGCGTGATCTGGCCTGGTTTGCGACATATCATTCTGTTTGCAGCATTCACTGCTATATTTTATATGCAAAGCATTTCTTAGCGAACTTCGGCGACTTTGAGCGTATCTATCTATCTATCTATCTATCTATCTATCTATCTATCTATCTATCTATCTATCTATCTATCTATCTATCTATCTATCTATCTATCTATCTATCTATCTATCTATCTATCTATCTATCTATCTATCTATCCGCCTATAACTTTTAGCTCTCCTGGCCATTTCTATAATGGTATCAACACCAAACTTAGTATGGCATAACATGACTGTATGAAGAACATATTTGACTTGTTATAACATGAAAATCATGACATGTATGTCAAGAATGTCATGATTTACATTTCATGGTTCTGCAGCTCTTGAGGCAATTTCGTTCGTAAGGCATGTTGCGAAACTGGTATGGTATGGCATGAATGTATGGCGAACACAAGTGAGATACCCTAACATGAAAATTATGACATGCGTGTTATTTAACAACATGACTAGATGCCACGCTTATGCGCTCGCGGCCGTTTCGCCAGCGTCACATATACCAAATTTTGTATGACAGAACGTGAATGGATGACGAAGGTATGATACTGGTGCAAACATGATAAACATGAGATGCACGTAATGTCACAACATGACAGCATGCTACGCTCATGATGAGCTCGCGGCCGTTTCGCTAGCTTCACATGCATGTACCAAACTCGGTATTACGTGACGCTAATGGCTGACGTAGGTGTGCGAATGGTGCAAACATGATAATCATGAGATTCGTATCATGTGAGAACACGACTACATGCCACAGTCAAGGCACCAATACATTTCAACGTGACTCGGTGCGCGTGCTCGCCGGCGTTCATTTCGTCACACCGGCGTTGCCACGCTAGGCGCCGGTCCTGCCAAATGCTTGCAGGCGCGCACCGCACCGCGTTGCTTTGACGCAAGGTGGTGGTGGTGGTGGTAAACAATTATTATAAAAAGCACAGAGAGTTGCACTACAAATGCACTTGGGTGGTCTCCTTATTCCAGAAGTCCACTGGAGGTCATCGCTGCTCGGGCGTGGGCCAGCAGAGAGTGCTGAACGTCCCGGGTGGAGCAGCCGAGCAGGAACTCCTCCCAAGCCTCTCTTCTGGGTAGGGGGAAGGGGGATGAAAATGGAAGAGGTATAGCTGGGCATACTGCAATTATGTGGTACGTGTCGGCCAGCACCCCACAGTGCGCACAGTAGCCGTGTATACCCGGCATGAAATTCTGGGCGGCTGCAGGACACAAAAAGGTGTTCGTCTGCAAGCGTCTCAGAAGTCGCTCGTCCGCTTTAGAGAGACCCCGTGCAGGTTCTGGGTAAAGACGGCGCGAGTTTCGATAGTAATCAAGGATTTCGCGGTACTGCGTAAGAGCTGAGGTGCCTGGGGGAGACGCGGGGTCGAAAGAGGTAACGGCCCGGGAGAGAGAAACGCAGGCAGCGGCATGAGCCGCTTCGTTACCGGGGAGACCCGCGTGGCTAGGAGACCATACTATGCGGATGGAGTGAGGTTCAAACGCCATGAGGCAGCCTGGAGAAGGTCGGCGGCCAGAGGAGCTATGGTACCTTGCATGTATCGGGAACAGGCGATGCGCGAGTCCGTGATGATCACTCTTGCTGAGCGGTGAGAGGCTGCCAAAGCGATGGCTACCTCTTCGGCCCGAGTTGCATCAGGTGAGCGGAAAGGGATGCCGTCGACGTGGTGACCCTCGGATATCCCTGCGGCCGTAAAGTGTCCCGAGGAGGTTGGGCCTGAGACATCTACGTAAAAGACACCAGGAGTGTTGGAGTATCGAGTATGGAGAAGATGTGTTCGGGCTAAGAGTCTGCCTGTATTTTGACTGGTATTCATGTTGCGAGGAAGAGGCTCAACCCAAAGTTTTTGCCGCCACAGCTCCGGAACGGAGGAATCGGGTGGTGGAGTAGAGATCGGGTTCAGTGACAGCCTGTCCAGAAGGCGGCATCCATGAACCGTCTGGGACAGGCGGTTAATTTGATTGGTGCGATCAGCCTCCCGCAACTCGGCATACGAGTTGTGCACACCCAAGGCCACAAAGCGGCGATTGGAGGTAGGAATGGGGAGGTCTAGTGCTCGCTTATAAACCGATCGGAGCAGTGCGTCCAACTGGTTCTCGTGGCGGCGACGCAAGCGAAGGTATGGGGTAGCGTAGAGGACTCGGCTGGTTACAAACGCGTGAGCCAAGCGAAGGGAGTGCCGACCGCGAAGGCCGCCACGTTTGGTGGAGACCCGCCAAATCATACAGCTAACATGCTCACTAGTGTGCCGAAGACGCGCAATGGTGGAGCCAGAGTTCATAGTAGAAGAGATGTAGAGGCCCAATATGCGGAGTTCTGCGACAACCGGTATGGGGCCAGATGGCAGAGATATCTGAGGTGGTGGTAGAGATGATACCGAGAGAAGAGATGATTTGGTGGGGGAACACTCCAGTCCGCATAATGAGGCGTAAGTGTCCACAATAAGTGCCACTCGCTGTATGCGGTCTTCAATTTCTGCAGGGGAGCCCGAATTGGTCCAGATAGTGATGTCATCCGCGTATAGAGCGTGCTGTATGCCTTCGACCTGAGTGAGGAGCACAGGAAGTTTGAGCATGGCCAAATTTAAAAGGATGGGCGATAGAACCGCTTCCTGTGGTGTACCGCGGGGGCCTAATGTATACGGACTATGTTCGGCAGAGTCGATGCGGATGAAAGCGGTGCGATGTGAAAAGAATGACCTAATGTACCGGAAAGCTTTCGGGCCACAGTTCTTGCTGTTAAGATTGGTAAGGATGATTCTATGCTTTACATTGTAAAGGGAACCCCGGAGATCGAGGGAAAGGATGGCTTTGTCATTGTGGCGCATCGTAGTAGGTACAATGATGTCGTGCTGGAGTTGGAGAAGGACGTCCTGAGCAGATAGATGGGGGTGAAACCCGAACATCGAGTCACCAAAGACGCCCTTCCTTTCCAGATATGCGGACAGGCGGTCGCGGACCATGGTCTCCATAAGTTTGGCCATGCAAGAGGTGAGCGAGATGGGTCGCAATGCCTGAATGCTGACGGGCTTGCCTGGTTCGGGAATGAATGTGACCACCGAAGTGGTCCATTCCGGGGGTAAGGGTTCACCGTCCCATACTGCGTTCATCAAATGTAAGAGCGAGAGTTGTGCGGAGTGGGGAAGGTTGGCTAATGGAGTGACTGTAATGCCATTCCTACCTGGTGCAGTACCTCGCTTCGTTTTAGCTAGCGCCGCCCGAAGATCGGGGAGCGTGAAGGGGGCATCAAGTTCTGAGTTGGGGAGCCCGGAGTACACGTACTCGGAGCCTATGGGGTCAATCGTACGACAGAGATAGCGGTCGCAGAGGTCGTTTGCGAGTTGGCTCGTCGGGCCCTGGTAGGCATAGTAAGCGCGGCGAAGCTGGCGTCGTGTTTCCCCACGGGTGGTAGAGGGATCCAAGAGGCTCCGAAATAGTCGCCATGTATTTTTTAGCTCATCTGACCTGCAGCCTTCACGCAGGCGTAGACCCGATTTGCATCCGCAAGCTGGGCAGAGTTGGCAGCAGCCTCCGAGGTGAGCATTTCAATGCGGGAGCGAAGCTTACAATTTAGCTTAGATCGTCGCCACTGGCGCGTAAGGCTGTGGCGTGCATCCCAAAGGTGGAGGAGGTGGGGATCCACTGCAGGGGCTGATGTGGAAGTTGGAATGTGTTTGGTGTATGATTGCTGTGTATGGAGGGCGTATGATACCCACGCCTGGTAGTCCTCTGGGGAGAAGAGCAAGGGGAAAGGCTTAGTGCGAACAGCTGTCCAGTCCGTGATACGGGCTTGGCCCCAGATTATGGCACATTTTCCGCGTCGGGAAGGCGATCTTCAGCAGAAAATGATCACTGCCAAGAGTTTCATCGAGGTTTTCCCACGTAGCTTGCCGAATGTTACGCGTGAGTGAGAGGTCTGGACATGTATCGCGTGTCACCGAATTTCCCATACGCGTGCGATGCGCTGGGTCAGTGAGCAGTGTGAAACCAAGAGTGGATATAAGTTCGTTAAGCTTCGGCCGCGAGGCTTTTCAAAGTGGTATCCCCAGTGTGGGCTAGGAGAATTGAAGTCTCTGACCACCACCAAGGGTTGCCGAGCCACCGCTTGGAGAGCCCTGTTGAAGAGTTCCGCGAAAGTGACCCACTGTGTATGTGGGGGACAGTACACATTAGGAATATGAATTGATGGAGTACCTCGTTTCTGGGGAAGAAAGGAGACCATGCAGTAATCGTAGGGGAGATCTAGGTCTAGGTCGACCTGAACAGCCGTATATGTTTTGTGAACAAGTAGACTAGTGGTAGTGCCGCCTGTATAGGAGCAGTTGCTGGAGAGGGTAGGGTTTGAACCGCATTCTTGCAGGGCGATGACGGCAGGAAGAGAGCCCCGAGATTGAAGGAAGAGCAGAAAATTTGCACGCTTTCGCCTGTTCCCGAATCCCCTGCAGTTCCATTGAATGATTTCGAATTGAGATGATAGTGAAGGTGTAAATGACGGAGTCGTCATGATGAAAATCTAAAGTTTTATGGCTCATCCTCCATGTCCTGCCCCTGACTTTGCAGAGTTGGAAGGGGGACGGCAGCTGGATTGAAAGCCGCTTTAGAGGAACCGGCAACTTTACGTCGACGCGGGACAGAATTGCTGTCCGTAAAGGCCGAGCGTGAGCGAGTTTTGGTGCGAAACTGAGTGACAGCCCAGGCCTGAACCACCTGAACCACCTCTGCTACAATGCGTTGAACATTAATGGTAGACATGTGGCAGAGAACAGCATTTTCGAGGCGACTCATGCAGTCCTCCAATGGTAAGGTTTGGTCTACAGTAGGAATGTTCTGAGTGGCCCCCTGAGCTGGAGGGGTTACCGACGCCGTCGTGGGGGAGTGGTATCACTACGCGGGGTGGGCGTAGCAGGATGGTCAAGTTTAGGGGTAGTGGGTTCAACCAATGGGGTAGCAGTGGGAGGTCCTGCCAATTTCTGCTGTTGCAGTTCGAGAGCTGCGACCTGGTTAGTGAGAGCTGCGATTGGCCGCTGAAAAAGCGCGTTCTCTTTTCGTAGAGTGGACAGCTCTACGGAAGAAGGGAGAGGGGAGGGAAGGAGAGGCTGAGGAGCATTTATCCCTACCCGGCTGCTTACCTGAGGTGATCCCGTGACAAGTGGCGGGTAGTGAATTGAGGTGGCCGGCGGTGGGGTCGGCGGGTCAGTGAGAGGTGAGTCACGCTTGGCTTGCGTATCCGCTGGTGAGCCTGTTGTTGGGGGTGCAGTCCGCTTTGGGATAGATGGTAGCTTAGGTTTCCGATACTTTACTGGGCATCCCCGAGCACCGGTTTCATGTGGCCCGGAGCAGAGGAGGCATTTCGGCTTGCATTCATGTTAAGCTAGGCCTTCAGGAGTCACTTGGACTTGAGTGCCACAGCGGGTACAGCGACCGGGAGTAGGTTGCGGACAAGCCGAGGGTCGATGACCAATGTTGCCGCAGAGTGAGGAGGATGGGATGGTTTTCTTATACGGGCACACGTAGGCCACGACACTGTGGTAGAAGATGAAGCGGGGGAGCTTCGTGCCCTCGATGGTCACCACCGCTGCACTAGAGTCACCAAGTTTGCGGACCACCAGGATAGTGCCTCGCGGCCATTCGAGTTCAGATTTGATGCGCTGCGGGGTTTCAGACGGGATAATGGTGATCACACCCCGGCAGATTTCCCCTGACGCCTTGGCGTGGCCCCGAAAAGGGAGCTGCTGGCCTCCCACCAGCAACTGAATATCCCCAAGCAGGCGCTGCGCCATGGATAGTGAGGTGACACTGCACACGAGAACGTTTTGGTCCCACACTGGCCACACGTGGGGCGTACTGGACGAGTGTTCTCCCAAGTATGCACGAATCGCGTCACCGACACTATCGGACGAGAGGATGAATTTGAGGTCGAAAGGAGCGCCCGGCTTCAGCACGACGATGTAATCATCACGAGAGAGACGAGGGGTATGGCGTGGTCGCCACTTGACTTGACGCATCGGCGAGGCAGGAGCTGTGGAGCGCGCACCATCCCTAGAGGGGCGCGAGGACGAGCTGGAGGTAGCCGCCTTTTGCTGGGCCACAGCGCGCGACCCATTTCCTCTGGGCGCAGACGCGGCCTGGGATAGCTTCCGTTGCCAGAGTTTCACCATGTCAGCTAAATACTCGTTCTCCGACTGCATGGCTTGGTCAGAGGAGGTGGTCTCCATCGTCACAACTTGAAGTGTGGTCGGGTCGCAGCCCGTAACTGTGGTAGTGGCCGCCATCGCACCGGGAAAACTCGGGCGTTGCGGAGCTAGGCCTAACGGGACGCGGCCTAGCTCGGCGTCGCGTCGGCGTAGAGATAAAACATGAAGAAGTTGTCGAAAATGTGGCCCACTTAGACACGGGTGGTATTCACTCGGAGCATAGAACTTGGCTTTGCCACTGGCGTGAAGAACCGCAAAAATCCTTGATCACTGACAGAGCCGATGCGGGAGCGTCCGTCACCGTCGAGCGCTCCGCGCGTCTCGCTTTGACGCATGCGCGTTTCAGCGCGTCCGGCGTCCCTCCTTCACGAAAGGAGGGAGACGCAGTGTTGTCTTGGTAACGCATCGGCGCGAAATGCAGCATATCGCATTTCGCGCTGGTTTCCGTCGGGCCGCGCCGACGGACGCTGGTCGCGCCGGTCGCGCCTGGCGTGAGACGTGCTCGTGTTTTGCTAACGTTGCATCGCTGTGCCCGCCGTGCGCGCGCGTCAACGCTTCATTGGAGTATATGAGCCCTTCATGATGCACTCGCGGCCGTTTTGCTGGCTCCACGTATACCAAATTTGATGTTACATGATGTCGTTGGATGACGAAATATATGACTGGTGCAAACACGATATTTCTGACACGCCTGTCATGTAAGAACATGAGAACATGCCACGCTCATTGCGTGCTCATGGCCGGTTCGCTAGCTCCACACACACACTAAATATGGTATCACGAGACGTGAATAGATGACGAAGGTAAACTACACATACAAACATGATAATCATTACACGGAAGCCATGTAAAGCATCATTTACCTCCGCCTCGTTACGTTGTGCTGATTTTGAAGTGACATATCAACATCTGTCATTCGTGCTTCGCATAACATCGATTCCAACTGTACGTGGGATCTGTCAATTTCTTCAACAGCCCTTACCTTTACAGGACACTGCATGCGAATAGGTTGGCACTCTTGAACATTATTTGAATTCTCCAACACCGTCTTCCCCAGCAGCACCGATATAGTTTTGCCCGCGGTCTCATTAAAATCGATATTCCAGTGAGGAAGTCGAAAGCCACACACATAAGGCTCAAAAGACGGTTCACCGTTACTTGTTACGTTTCTTTGTACACTAAATACACGTTGATTACCACGGCTAAAAGGTGGTCTCGCATGATGGTTGCGAATATGGATAAGTTCTCTTCACGCTTTGTGATCACGCGTTGATAGAAATTCAAACAATCTCCCCAAAGCTCGATACAGGCTGCTGAACAGCCCACGGGACGGCTTTATGCTCTCACATAGTAGAGTACCTAGTACTCTAAATCGTTATCCACTTTTCCTAAACGCAATTCCATGTCTAAGAAGAAAATGTCCTGTTGAAATGTTATTGACGTGTGTGACAACATATTAAATGCGAAGCATTTCTTAGCGAACTTGGGTGACTTTGAGCGTATCTATCTATCTATCTATCTATCTATCTATCTATCTATCTATCTATCTATCTATCTATCTATCTATCTATCTATCTATCTATCTATCTATCTATCTATCTATCTATCTATCTATCTATCTATCTATCTATCTATCTATCTATCTATCTATCTATCTAGCCGCCTACGACTTTTAGCTCTCCTGGCCGTTTCGATAATGGTATCAATACCAAACTTTGTATGGCCTAACATGACTATATCATAAACATATTTAGCTCTTCATAACATGAAAATCATGATATATATCTCATGAATGTCATTGTTGACATTTTATGTTTTTGCTGCTTTTGCGGTGGTTTCGTTCTCATGACATGTTGAAAAACTGGTATGGTATGACATAATTGCATGGCGAACACAAGCGATAGACCCTAACATGAAAATCATGACATGCGTTTTCATGTAACAACATGACTACATGCTACGCTTATGATGCACTCTCTGCCATTTTGCTAGCGTAACATATTTCAAATTTGGTATTACAGCACCGGTGTGAATGACGAAGCTATCTGACTGGTGCAAACATGATAAACATAAGATGCGTACATGTCATGTAACAACATGGCTACTTGTAGAGATGTATTCATGTTGAGGCCCTATTTGATGCACAGTGACGGGGGCGCACCAGCAGCGTTTCATGTAGACGCAGACGCCGCTTAGCGTTTGAGGTGCACGTAAAAAGGCGGGACTTTCTCACGCATCTATGAACGCGAGGTCCCTGCAGATAAATTAAAAGAAATACAAATATATTACTGGTGTGAGCTGCGTCCTGTCTCAAAACACTCCACGTAGAAAATAAAGAAGGAACATTTTTATTTCACGTTGAAAATATGGGCGTTACTTTGAAACTACATTCATTGGCGGCAGGATGCACGCGATTAGGCTCCACAGCCTTCCCTTCAGTGCCAAGAAATGTTATCGCCGAATTCTTCAAGAGAAGATCACATCGAGCAAGTGGTTTTGGCGCTGAGATGATACGCTTTGTTACCTCAGCCGCTTATCCCAACAACGACTCGCTTAGCCGATATATATATATATATATATATATATATATATATATATATATATATATATATATATATATATATATATATATATATCTTGTGTTTGGTGACACTGTTGTGTCATTTCCTGTTCGAACGGACTTCTTGATGTGTACCATGTCAACCATGTGTACCATACCAACGTCAGCACAAAGAACTATGCCACACTTCGGCATGGTACACATCAAGAAGTCCGTTCGAACAGGAAACGACACAACAGTGTCACCAAACACAAGATATATATATATATATATATATATATATATATATAATACTGGTTACAAGATAGGAATGCGAAGCGTGCCATCCTTTCAGTGCAATGAACGAAATTATCCCGATGGTACGTATTCTAGTCTAGGGTTGATTAATCACCGGTGTTAACAGCCCAACACATTGAAGCAAAACTTCAAACATTTCAGGCTCCATAGGTACACATAAAAACACTGAATCATATAAGGAAATAACCATAAAGTATTGTTATCTTCTTTGAAGTGCATCTGTCACAAACGAGCGCTGAAAAAAGAGCGCGCCGCCGAATTCTGGCGACCAAGCGCCAGAGAGGCACCTCGAGGTGAACGATAAAGAAGAAAACAAGCATCCAAAGACTCCCCGGGTGCGCCGTCTCCCCACCCCCCCCTCGGAAGCGTAGTTTCGCCGATCAACCTCCTCACATCGGTGGGGGAGCAAGCCCTAGAAGGTTCTCGAAGGAAAGGGGCGTGGTGATGCAGAGTTGCGTCACGTGTCGCGGACGGCCCTCGAAACGTCTCGCTCTTTCCCCAGCCTTGGCTGTGCATCGCGTCAACAAAACAATACGAATTTTCTGTAATCTAGCGCGAAAGGTATTTAAGCGAGGAGCAGAGAAGGGAAAGCAGGAGAAGAAGAAGAGAGAGAGTGAGAAAGGAAAGGCCGGGAGGTTAACCAGATATTGGCATCTGGTTTGCTACCCAGCGCTGGGGGTGGGGAAGTAGGGGCAAGAAAGAGGGGTTAGATAGAGGAAAAAAAAACGCACGCGCCCTCATAAAAAAAAAACGAAAACACACACAGGAAGGGCGTCCCAGCTACAACCGTTCAGCAAGGCCGGTCAATCGCAAAAAGTGCAGCAGCGCTTTCAGGGCCCTCTTCTGTGAAGTCGCATCCTGACGATACTGCAGAATTTCCTGCTCCGACAGAGGCTGATCATCTAATTTGTTGAGTTCCCTGCGAAGGCATAGTCGCCGCCTACTATACGCTAGGCACTCACAAAGAACATGTTGAATGGTTTCCTCCTTGCCACAGTGGCCACAGGCTGCGGTGTCGGCCATCCCAATGCGGAAAGCGTAGGCGTTGGTAAATGCAACGCCCAACCACAGCCTACATAACAGGGTCTGGTCTGCTCGGCGAAGCCTCGACGGGACTTGAAGACTTAGCGTAGGGTCAAGCGAGTACAGTCGGGCATGCTTGAAGTGCGGCTGATTCCATTGAGATGTGATTTGCCGGCGAGCAAGTCTGTGGAGCTCTCGTGCAGCATCCGTCCTAGAAAGTGGTAGTCGCAGTTTATGATCTTCTGTGTGGGCTGAGCGGGCAGCTTGATCGGCCCGTTCATTGCCGATGATTCCGCAGTGACTGGGCAACCACTGAAATGTAATTTGGTGCCCTTTCTCAGTCAGGTGGTGTATAACCTCTGCTATCTCTAGTACCAGCTGCTCGTGTGGTCCACGGCGTAAGGCTGATAGTAGAGACTGCAGTGCCGCCTTCGAGTCGCAGAAAATAGTCCACTTGCGTGTAGGTTGATCAACTACAAATTGCAACGCGGCACGAAGTGCTGCCAATTCTGCTGCCGTTGATGTTGTTGCGTGAGATGTCTTGAATTTAATTGTCGTGGCCAACCTTGGTATCACTACTGCTCCTGTAGAGCTGTCCGGCTGAACCGATCCGTCAGTGTAGATATGTGTGGAGTCTTGATATTTCTCATACAAGAGAAGTAGTGTGAGCTGTTTAAGAGCCAGTGACGACAAATTGGCCTTTTTCTCGACGCCAGGTATGTTAATAATAATCATTGGTTGAGCGAGGCACCATGGCGGAGTCACAGGTCTAGCGGCAGGAGAGAACGAAGTTGGGATCGGCTCACCATGTGCGGTCACTGTTTTGCAGTAAGATGTGCATGGTCGGACCACTGGTAGAGAGGCTAGGTGATGTCGAGGGGTTCGAGCAAGGTGTCGTATATGTGTCCTCAGCACTTCCACATTAATGTGGGTCTTGATGAGGTTGTCCCTTGTGATGGCGATAGTTGCCGCTGTTGACGCACTTTGGGGCAAGCCTAAACATATCCGGAGTGCTTGAGCCTGGACACTTTGAAGCATTCGTAGGCTTGTTTTACTTGCGTTGGTTAACACAGGTAGGCTGTACCGAAGGAATCCAAGGAAAAGAAACCTGTATAGTCGCAACATAGCAGTTGTGGACATTCCCCAGTTCTTTCCAGCGAAGAACTTGAACAAATGACAGATGCCTGTCAATCGCCTTTTCATGTATGATACATGTGAGCTCCATGAGAGGTCTCTGTCAATTATAACACCTAGGAACTTGTATGATCGGAGGTGACGTATTCTTTCGCTGTTTATCAGAACACTGTAGTTATGCATTGGTTTGCGCGTAAATGCCACTAGTGCACATTTCTCAGAGGAAATTTCCAGACCTCGTTGACGGAGGTAAATAGCAACTTGAGTGGCAGCTCTCTGAATTCGCGCTCGCAGCTGTAGACGTGTTACTGCAGACGTCCAAACGCAGATGTCGTCCGCGTACATTGACAATCTGACAGTACTTGGCAGATGCTCATTGAGAGCTATTAGCGTCAGGTTGAATAGTACAGGGCTAAGTATGCCACCCTGGGGAACACCACGGTGGCTGTAATGTAGCGAAGTGTCACCATCCTCGGTTCTCACGAAAAAGGATCGCTCAGAGAGATAGCTGCGTAGCCACTGAAACATCCGACCACCCACTCCTACCTCCTTGAGAGCGGTGAGGACAGCTTCATGTGTGACGTTATCGTACGCCCCTTTAACATCAAGAAATAAAGAAGCGCAGAGACGCTTACGGCCTTTTTCGTGTTGCACGTAGCTGACCAGGTCTATGACGCTATCAATTGATGACCGGCCACGGCGAAATCCCGTCATAGCGTCCGGGTAGATGTTGTGATGCTCCAGGAACCATTCTAGCCGTCCAAGTACCATCCTCTCCATCACTTTGCCCAAGAAACTAGCCAGTGCAATCGGGCGGTATGATGTGAGCACCAATGGTGATCTCCAGGCTTCAGTAATGGAACCAAACGGCTGGTCTTCCAGTTAACTGGGAGGGTGCCCTCTCGCCACGAGTCATTGTATATCTCGAGGAGGGCACTCCTCGCACACTCACCAAGGTGACACAGTGCTCTGTATGATATTCCATCAGGCCCGGGTGCTGATGTCCGTCTACACAAAGCCAGTGCTGCTTTAAGCTCATGAATAGAAAAAAATTGGTCCATGTGGTGATCGTGTGATGTCGTGCCACCACGTGAGAGCGTGGAGATGTTGGGATCTGCGAGTTGACCAGATAAGTTGGCACAGAACTCTTCTGCCACGTCGACCTCCGATCTCTGTTGACAGAGGGCTAGAGCCTTGAATGGAGACCGCTGAATGGGAGATGTCCGGAGCCCTCTTATTGTACTCCACAAGTGTGATAAAGGCTTGCGAGGATCTAACGAAGCGCAGAAGGCTGCCCAATGTTGTGACTCTAGCTTGTCTATGCGGCGTTGTATCTTCTTCTGAAGACGTCTAGCGATTCGTAAATCGTCGATTGCTTTCGTGCGTCGGTACCTTCGTTCCGCACGCCGTCGGAGAGCCCGAAGTCGTTTTAATTTCACATCAAATTCGGTTACTCTCGAAGAGCATGTGAGGGTGCACACTGTGTCTTGCACTGTGGACTTGATCACCTCTTCTAAGTCAAATGAGGTGTTCTCTTGACAGCGTTCTTCCATGAGAGATTCAAACTTGGTCCAGTCCACTCTTTGGATAGTTTCGCGTACCTTGCAAGGTGATAATCCTCTGATCTTGACATATGTGGGAATGTGGTCGCTCCCATGTGTTTCTATGTCCGCAAACCATCCGGCACATCTGACGAGACCTCGAGAAACAAAAGCCAAGTCAAGGCAACTGCTGTATCCAGGGCCACGTAAAAATGTTGGGCTGCCATCATTTAACAAGCACAGCTCGTTGTCTGAAGCAAACGTTATCAGACTTCTACCCTTTGCGCTGATCTTCGGGCTCCCCCATAGCGTATGGTGGGCGTTGAAGTCTCCGATGATCACCCATGGGCCAGGAGTGGATGATAGGATGTGTCCTAGTCTTCTGTGGTCAAATCTACTTGATGGCGACAGGTATGCACCGACAACAGTGACAGTAAGACCCCTTTTCTTCACTGTTAAGCATATATATTGGTTATCGTTGTCAGGTGGTACAGGCCGAAGAAGAAGAAGAAGAAAGTTTGCGCCAGGGTGCGTAGGGTGTTCTGCCTTGTCAGCGAAGGCTTCTGTCCTCAGTGAAAAAGCAGGTAATGAAGAAGATTTCCACCTGAGGGGTGAAGACTCCTGCTACAAGCAGAAGAGTGTGTCTACCGCCAGCGAGCGAAGACGCGTTGCAACAGCTGCGCGTGGGAAGCCGACGCGTTACCGGCGAAGAAGTTTGGTGTTTGGAGAGCGGCCAATTGAAGATGCGAGGTTTCCTGGAAGAGAAACTTAGGGGGCAGCGGAAGGACAACAGCGCTGGAGTTTGAGTGAGTGATTCTTGGAAGAGTATCATTCAGACTTTGTTCCAAGCACTTGGACTGAATAAGTTTTCAGACTCTTTAGTCTTTAAGTGTCTTGGTTGTTCGATACATGTGATTGCATTGTAGCGTGTATTGTTGTTTGTGTCTGTTGTTTCGTGTGTAGCTGATTGTACTGTGTAGTACGTTGTTTGATTGGTGACATATCGTATTCAACTATTGTCGTGTGTGCATAATTGTGTGTCGTTTGATCTGCCATATTTGAGAATGTAATTTGGTTTTGTTTATCAACTCTCGGCTCTGACTTGTTCTTTGGGCCACAGCCGGCGTCCGGTGGCGCGCCAAATAGGACCACTTCTAAATTGTCCGCGCTTTCGTGGTGCAGTTCGGGGGGTCGATACTTCGGCCCTTGGAATTAGCCCGGCGATCGCCTCCCTAATTACCGGGACCTGTGACAGTATCATTACTGAAAATAAAGCCCATTCGAATCCGCTATTATAAGACTTACTGTGTAAAAATTGAGTGCTTGGTTAACTTTTTTAGTGAATTTATGAAGGAAATATAGTGGTAACGAGAATAATTCCATATTTCCTTCTGTACAATGTACCTGTCTCAACAACGCTCGGAAAAATGTGCTAATTGTAAATAAATACACTGTAGATGCCATGATTACCTCTCATCTATGTTTCCTTCTGCATTATGTTCCAGTTAAAGGCGCCTTCTCGAGATTTACCAGACAACAGCTCTGCTTCGCCTCACACACTCATTAGTCAAGAGTCAATCATTCGTTTTTGCCACGTATCAACGGAAGTACATAATTAATAATGAGCCATGAGTTCATTCAGAGAGACTCAGTTTAATCTCTGTCCCAGACGTTACCGTCGTTACGACTTTGTTGGCTCAGGAAAACACGTGCGGAGCGCACAGTCACTGGTTTCCCAATTAAAGCTAAGCCACAACAGTTAGTGGTTGCCTAAATAAGCGGGCTCTAATATTTTCCGCTTTCGTATTCCTTCGTGACAAGACAGAGTGAGACGTCGGAGAAGGAGTAATTGAAAGGGGTTGGGGTGGGGGGGTGCATGTTTGGTGGCTCGACACGCACGCGCTGTTTAGCACTTCGGAACAGCAAAATCACCAGCAGGGCTTAAACGGGAGCGCAGTATGACTTCGCTAGGTAAGCCAATTTTGTTAGCTTCTTCGCGGGAATCGTGGTACACTCGCTAAGCGAAAAAAATTCGAATGGTGAGGGAAGTGAGCAATGTGTTGTTGTTTGTTTAGAAAAAGTGGTTTACGATTTAGAGCGCTAGGTACTCTACTATGGGAGAGCATACAGCCGTCACGTAAGCATCTCCTGAACTGAAGTAGGCTAGGGACGAGAACAGCAAACCTTCATAATGAAATTAAATGAAAGACGGTAATGGTAAATCCATTTACTGGAACCACGTAGGTAGGCGTGACAAGGAGCAAGAGGAAAAAAATATGTCCCGAGTCAAGCAGTGGACTCAACCAAAAAAGTTTTGATCAGCCAGTGAACACTCCATTCATGTAAACATAATACTTCTTTACTTGGTAGTGCCGTGTTTTTTTGTTTTTCATTTAATTAAATGATTCACGGGGTGGCGTGCTGGCATCCGACTTACTGCGATGTTTTTTTTTTGTAGGCTATTTCTTTGATAAGTTGTAAGGTTATATACACTCACCTTATGGTAATGGTGCGGCAATCCTTCGACTACGTCGCGTCTAACAATGCAGCTTACCGTTGTTTACTGAAACTTCACGTCTACCTTCAGTATGGCGCGCCGGAACCACAGTTGATTTGCTGTAAGAAAACATCCATGTTTCTCCGCGTAGGTATATGTAATGAACACGACAGGAACACATTCGTATGTTACACGAAGTAGGGATAGCATCGAAGTCTTTTGGATATGATGTTAATTTATTCTACAAAACTCTGATGTAAGGGTTTTCGTAGTTATATCCACTAAGATCCGCAAATACGAAATAAAATCGGAAAAATGGAAAATCAGTGCCCCATTAACGCTGTCTCACAGTCATTTTGGGTACTGCATGTCTCTTACAAATGGTGGAAGTATACAAGGTGTAAGGGCCCTGCTGTCTTAGGAAGCTAATGAATAACGAAATAAAGTACACGTGGACGTGTCTAATGAGGCTCATCTTTGTGTCAGCCGCATGGAGACACCGTTATTTTACCATGTACACTTGTCGGTATCATCAGATTATACTCGTTGTGTTGTATAACGAAGAAGAACCGGCCACTAGTGGATGTAATACAGTCTACAAGTGGAGAGATATGTAACGTCTTCTCCGACGCCGGGAGTGTAACAGAGAAGGCAAAAAGGCCGTTACGACCACCCAAATCCGGTAGATACGACTCCACTTAATGTTCGGAAGGAGCTCGTTAGGCACTTCCAGCAGAGTGGGCGTCGTCTGTTACGGAAACTAATGGGGTTCCACTTGCGAAAGGCTTTGTGTGCAAAAGACTTGCGAAAGACTTTGCGTATCAAAGCACAGTTGCGTGTGCTTTGGTACCCGCGAAATAACACAACCACGCGACTTTATAACATCGGTTGCAGTCCTGAAAAAAAGTAACAGAAAAGCAAGACAAAATACTGCCTTGTCTAGAATACGTAATAGTATGTCCTGTGGCCACCTTATTTTATTCGCCATCGCGACTGATAGGACGCGCATTCTTAATAGTGAGGGGCCTCACTCTTCGTGAATGCAATGGTTTTTTGGGGGGATATATAAACTTACACACACGTCACCCGCGTCCATATTTGCCTCTTTATTCTGTTGCCAACTACGTGCAATCGGTACGATTTCACCTTACCGTCCGTACATCGATCCGTTCTCAAAGTGAAGCCAAGGACAGTGCTATCCAGTGGCTTACACTCGTTGCTGAAGTGGCCGTCGGAGATCAATACGACCGTGGAGCAATGAAAAACACAACGGTTTTCTTACACGCAGCAGCACGTTACAATTTTGTAATTGGTGAAAACGAACGTGCAGTCCTTGAAGCGTGTAAGAAGGACAATTTTGTAGGTGGTGAAAACAAACGTGCAGTACTTGAAGCGTGTAAGAAGGACTTCTAATAAAGAAATCATTGTTCTTACAAGCATGACACGTAAATAAAACTATCCTGTCTTGCCGCCTAACCCTTCGCACCGAGTAGTCATGAATCCACTATAACACTTCGTCTCGATATGCATGATGCTGAACTGAAGGCGCAAGGCATCAGCATCAAGCGAATCACGTAAACAATATTTTCTTGTTACTTTGGGTTAAATGACTCGTAGATCTCTTTGCATTAAAGTGTCATGGTGTAGCTACAAAACGATCTCTTACGAAAGTGTTCGTAGTTCAAATACCCAGCGTATATATATATATACTTAAAAAAAACCACTTGATTATACTTCATGCACCCAAATCAGCAGCACTTTTATTTATGTTCAAGTGCGGTGATTCACAGCACATGCACTTACACATGGCTGATTCTTCTCCTTTAGATCCACTTCAAAGCCATTTGGCCTTGTGCGTGAAGACAATGCTTCAGAAATAAACTTCCAGGCTACAATGTTAGATCACGAGCAGCCATTTGTATTGGATAAAATACAAGGCCCATGACCATCTAAAACAAATGGCAAAGCAATGAAGGTGCTGCAACACTTCTTCGAATAGACAAAGATTTGTGACCACTACTGAGCGGACTATAGTTAAAAGTGAGCGTGGCCCCTATGTGTTTGTTCTGACCATAAGACAACTTTTGCTCTCACCTATGTAGGACTGTATATATGTATATATGCTATTTTTTTTATTCGTAACATTCAAGTGGAAAGGGGTAGCCATCGCCAAGTAATGGTGACGAAAAATCCTTTGTTTATTGTCTATTTTAATAAATAAAGAAACCCTTGTCTGACAGTCAAGAATATCTGCTCATTTTCTTTCATTCATACACCGAAAACACTCTGGACGAGTGACAGAAAAAAATGTACACGGGCCTCTGCGATTTCGTCTTCACCGCAATGCAAACTCCGCGGCTGGGACAGAACCAGCGGCCTTCGGTTCAGACACCGAGCACAGTAACCACTGATTCACCATGGTGCGTTACTTGCCGAGAAATCAAACTGTACAAGAAAAGCAAGAATCACTGTATGAAATAACGATGAAATATTCTGGGTGCATCGCGTCATCGAATTTAAAGATGGCGCTCGTAGTTCAGATTACTCTGGTTTCGGAATATTTATTCTCGCAATTAATAGCAAATGCATGAGTGCTTTAGTAACTATTGTACTCCAGTGCCTCCCCCCTCCCTCCTTTCAGAAAAAAAGCACTATAAAGTATATCTAACGGTATACTTGTGTGACGGTTATATCGAAGTCCTATAGGAAACTCCAGCACTCGCTCTAAGTAGATATGACATGCATGCATTTCAGCCAAAATTTCGAAATTTTAATACGTGATGAAGATTTTCTCTATAAAAATGAACGTACTCAGTTTACGGTAATTTTTCTTCTTATTTTTCGAACGCATGACGTCTGTTGTTTTAATTAAACAAGCTCAGTGAAACGCAACTTCATGTAAATGGCTGCTCTAAATGAGAGAAGTAACCTAAATAAACGACCACGGTTAAAACAAAATGAAGAAGAAAAAAACGTCTGACCAATCTTGGTCTTATGCACCTGTGTTATTAGGTTTGCTGATACTATGTATAAATCTTGGTAAATATAATGGGGTGCATGCTGGTTGCCATATCGGATTTTAAAAAAACCGGTGACGTATGCTTTGTTATTGCCGGTAGGTAAATTTAATCAAACTACCATGTGTATTCATTGAAAGAAGGACCATCGCTCAATTTCTCTTATTGAGCAATCCTTCCCCGCCTTTGTCACGTTTATTTTTAAGTTCAAGCATGCTAATCAACCAGTGTAAACATCAACGCAGACACATCGCAAGAAGCACAAAAAGAAGCGTCAAAATAAATTTCGTCGTACTAAAGTAATCACGTGAACGTAATCATGCTGCCTTCTAAAAATATTTCCGCTCGTCATCTCCTTCAAACTGCATCGTTCTTGCCACAAGGCAAACCTTGAGCAGCGTTCATTTTCCGCGCAGGAAAGTTTCATAAAATGATCGCTCTTGCTGTCTTGCTAAAACGGCCGACACTAAATTAAGTTTTTTTCAGCTTAATTAGACTCATGTCATGCAGCTTAAGTTTGTTTCCCGAGACTGCCCTTGTTTCCCTTGTAAAGCTTAATTAATGAGGCTGTGTGAACTTTTTTTTCTGTTCATAGGTTTCACGCTGTGCGACGTCTTTGTTACCGGCGGGCAAGGTAAACATGCTGCATTATTAACAAAGTGATGCCCTGCCTTAAAATACATGGCGAATAAAATGTACAAGTCCGATGACATGTTGACGGTAGCTTGGCTAATTATGTTCCGCACAATTACGAGAAATGTGTGCTTTGAATCTATATCCAGAGTAAAGTGCTTCGAAATGCTGAAGATTTTCTTTCACAAATTTCATTATTCGTAAATATCATTCACTGTGGCGCTCAGAGTAATACTGCCATGACAAAAATAAATCTAATGGTGACACTGCGATATGTGCATTGCAAGAAAATATTACCACAAGCGACGATCGCCCCAATCGATAGTGGCTTGAGATGATCGTTTTGTGAGGCAGCTATACTTACTTTACAGAAACGCTGTGTATACGTTCCAGCGTTACTAATATTCTAGGAAATTGCAGAAATACGGTAAAGAAATCAAGTACAATGTAGAGTCTTTTTAGCAAGTTACGGAAATATGCTACTTAAATACGGCACGGTATTTCAGTGTAACTCCTGCTTTTTCGGTTGCTGTGCTCTCGGCAGTGAAGGCACTCTAACCTCAAAAAAGATTTTTCAAAAATCACCACCAAAGCACTCGGTACAAATGGTTAAACAGCGAAAACTAAAATGTTCGGCGCCGGTGTTTAGAAGTCGTTTCAACTCTTCACTGCACTGAAGCCTTTCACAATTACTGGTTACATGTTCATGCGTCCTAATGAGGTTAGACACATGTTTGGATTGGATTTACAACATTGTTTATTTCACATGCCGCACATTGTGCCTCGAATGAACACGCTCATTGAGGAGAGTAATGTGGGGTTAAACGTTCTTCGCAATATGTTAATCACAGTGGTTGATCTCGAACAACAGGTGGTCAGAGACGTCGCAGCCGAAGCCAAAGTGCCGCTAGAAAAACTCCCACCGAAAGTGGGCGTTTTCCCCGGTTCATCACGTTGACGCGGTTGAATAATCACGTTGACGCGGTTTTGCCCGCAAAGCCGTTTGTTCGGCGTGGCATTGTTGCAGGCGTTTGACATCGCGAGCTATAATCGGTGGCGTGGTTTCCAGGATTCGCCCTCCACCGGCGCTTGCATTCCTGTTCGTGATTCAGCGCCGCTTGGAATTCTGCCAGAGCATCAACACGTAGTTGCGGCGGGCACTCGGCCTCCCGGGCCTATTTGTGTGCCTGGACGGCACCACCAGCCCGACGAATGCGAGCTCTCTCATGTTTCCACTGTCGGCGCTCTTCTAGAGTTGTCTGTAGCTTACCCATGTGAGATGTCTCAAAAGAAACTGATGCACGCAAACTCGGCGCCACGGCTGAGACGGGATAAATGACATCACTCACAACGCAGCCAATGGCACACGTGCTTGGGTACGACACTGAGAACGACGTAGCACTTGCAACACAGCCAAATGCGCGCGTGCTTGGTTAACACAACGTAGCTGACAGCACAGCCGATTGAGACCACTCGTGACACCAATGCTGAATGTTTTTTTCCTACATATATGCTACATTCGCGGTAAAATCACGGTGGGTTTGTTACTCCTCATTGTTGCTTAAGCTTACGCTTTGTTAGCGAGACACCAATCGTTTAGACAGCACACACACTGGAACGAAAGCGGCTTAAGCACAACGAGCGGCAAAGAATGAGCGTGACCGTACTGCATTTCCGTCTCTGCGTAGTGTATTTCTGTAACTTGCTAAAAGACTAACACCGTACCTGATTTCTGAAACACATCTGCGTATTTCCGTTATGGCACCCCTCCTTCTTTTATGGTCTTTGTGCTTTTGCCGCAACCAGATCAGTAGAGGCACCCCCTACACTACAAATGCTTTTTTCGAAAGTTGCTATATGGTTGTCATGCCTCGTTGTTTCCTCTCAGCCTACGCATCGTTAACGAAGAATAAGTCGTTCGGAGACTGCTATGTTGCTGGAACTGGGAGCGGTTAAAACACAGCAAGCGAGAAAGACACCAGGGTTCGGTGATTGTATACCGTGTTTTGGTCTTCTTGGTTTCGGTAACATGCTGCCATAGACACGACTTCTCAACGTTGTCTGCAATGGCATTCTGTCCTTTTAAGTTCAGGATTTTACAAGCACAGCCCTCCACCCGAAGCCTCTCCGTCCGGGCGCTGTATCGTTCACAGAAGCAATGCCTAGCTCTGACATCAATGCGCGTTGCCTAGGAACCACATGGCACTTATGCGCTACACTTTTCACATATATTTATTTTCTTATGTCAGTCTTTGACTTGTTTCTGTCTCGCTGTACTCGTTCTCTCGCTAACAAGGGTCACTTCATCTCACGTCGCACAAATGGTAGCACGTGTTATGCGAATGAAGCAGTATATGAATACAACGATGAATAGAGTACGGGCCGGTTCAAGGTTATGATCATTTCTCTTCGCCCTACACCGGTGCATTGAAAAGATCGAACAGCTCCACTTGTATTAAGAAAGCTCACTTTGAATTTCAAATTTGAGCGGTGGAATATTCAAACAAATCATGTGCCACAACGAAAAAAAAGCAGATGATTGCGCTGAGTGAGTTTGGGAAACTCGGACGTGAGTTTCGTTCATGATACACATGAAAAGCAGCAATAATTTCACCGAATGAAACGCACACCCTGGTTTTGCAGTGGTTCTAACTTGTCAATAAGAGAGCCTTGGTCGCAGACCGCACATACAATTTCAAGCATTCCTCGTGTACAGCAACTGTCATGGGTCATGTGTGGTCTCTCACATTTCCTACAGAATCTGCACTCTGCAGCTTAGCGTATTGAAGCTTAAAGTGCCCCGCCGTGGTGGTCTAGTGGCTAAGCTACTCGGCTTATGACCTGCAGGTCGTGGGAACAAATCCCGGCTGCGGCGGCTGCATTTCCGATGGAGGCGGAAATGTTGTAGGCCCATGTGCTCAGATTTTTGTGCACGTTAAAAAACACCAGGTGGTCTAAATTTCCGGAGCCCTCCACTACGGCGTCTCTCATAATCATATGGCGGTTTTGGGATGTTAAAGCCCTCATATCATCACCATAATCATCATCATCATGAAGCTTGAAGCTTACAAGTGTTTTATGATGCTCATTTAAAAGATCGTGGTGTCTCTGAAAAGGAGTGATACATGTTAGCTAACGTAATTGGATAATATAGTGTTCTTTGAAAATTACTTAACGTTTCTGTACAAAATGGCTCACAGAGATGGCATTTCATACGGGCGTAAAACTACGTTTATGTTTTCTTATGAAGCAGTGCACGCAGACAAGCACAAAAACAACAAAACGGACACCGTTACACTCGCAGCTAGTTTATTTCGCAGACAGAATGAGCACGGTTCATATACCTCATGATAGGGTACCACGTTTTACAATGACGATCAAGTTACAGCATATTTGCCAAAAAGTGCACTGCCACGAACTGTTGGCCACCGCTAAACAAGCGCTGCCAGTCTACGCTGCGCGCGCCTTCTATCTTATCTCCCTCTTCCCCTTCCCTTACCTTTCGTTCTTATAAAAACCCAAGCCGGACAATAAACGCTCCCTTTTTTTTTTGCCCTGGCCACTCTGTTCGTGCATTTCGGGGCGCGGCCCAGCCGCGGGGCCGGTTGTAACAGTGGCGACGAGTATTTCAACAAAGAACGAGACCCAGCTGCTTCCTGAAGGCGAGCAAGCAGCCACCCATCGACAGGCATGAGTCACCACCTCCCGGAATTCAACGACGACACAGATAAGTGGCAAGCGTACCTCGTGAAGGTTGAGGCATATTTTGAAGCAAACGAAGTCACTGACGATGCCAGGAAAAGAGCCCTGTTGGTAGGCGCACTTGGGTCGCGAACGATTGATGTGCTATGCGGTAGAGTGGCACCGCAGAAGCCAAACGCACTCGGCTACGATGCGGTAGTGAAAGTTCTAAGCGAGTATTATGACCCACGACCAAACGAAATTTCAGAAAGCTTCAAGTTTTCCACCGAAACCAGCAGGAAGGAGAGTCTGTTCACGCATTCATTGGGGAAATACGGCGTCTAGCACATAACTGCAACTTCTCGTCCATGCTGGATAGGATGTTAAGGGACCATATCGTGTGCGGGGTACGTTCAAGAAATTTGCAAAAGCAGCTGCTCGCGAAACCTGAGTTGACGTTACAAGAAGCAGAGGCACTTGCGTTGGCGGCAGAAAGTGCAGAGTTAGATGCGGAGAACATAAATCGAGAAACGCCCCCGGTAACAGTGTCGGCAATGAAGGAGCAACGCTGGGTGCCGCGAGGCCAGAAGAAAAACGAAGGCGGAAAGCCATGCGAGTGCTGCGGAAAGCGTAATCATAAGCGCGCGACCTGTTCAATGCGTGGGAGGCACTGTTACAAATGTGGAAAACAAGGGCACTTGGCACGCATGTGCCAAAGGATCGACAACGCGTTGAATGTAACAGCCCAAGCCAACGACAGTGATAGCAGCGCGTCGCAACTTTGGTCCGTAACTTCGAAGAATTCATTGGTGCCACCGATTCAGGAAACGTTCACGTGGAACGGCGTAAAGCTGAAGATGGACGTTGATACCGGCTCGCCCGTATGCGTCATTCCTAGAGCAACCTACAAAGCCCACCGTCATCAATGGCCGAAGTTGCAGGAGCCGAAGATAAAGCTGGCGTGCTATTTGGGGAAGCTACCCGTACTCGGAGTACTGTCAATGCGTGTATGCCACAAATCGGCGGAGGTTGATTGTAACCTAATCGTCTTGGACTGCGAAGGTCCTCTCCTGTGCGGTCGTGATTTGCTGCAGAAACTACAAGAGCAGGGCGCAGCAGTACTCCACGTAGCTGCGCCACCACTCGGGTCGAGCCCGGAGTCTCCGCCCGCGCCTGCTGTGTTGGACCGCTACTCCGACCTGTGCACGGAGGGCGTAGGACTCATGAAAGGCCCACCGGTGCGCCTTCACATCAAGCCTGGAGTGAGCGTAGGGTACCTTTCTTCAAGGCAAGAAAGGTACCCTACGCTCTGTTGGATAAAGTTTCAGAGGCATTAGATCGACTCGTGGCAGCTGGCATTATATCACCAGCGACGCACTCGGAATGGGCTACGCCCATTGTTCCAGTCTTAAAGAAAGACGGCACAGTTCGTATTTGCGGTGACTTCAAGATTACTTTGAACTTAGTTTGCGAGTTGGAACAATACCCGCTGCCTCTTATCGAGGATATTTTTGCGCAATTAGGTGGGGGGGAGCGGTTCAGCATTTTGGATTTGCGCGACGCCTACAACCAGATCCCGCTAGACGAAGAGTCTCGCAAATTGGCCGTAATAAACACCCACAAGGGCCTCTTTTGCTTCAACCGTCTCCCGTTTGGGATTGCTTCGGCACCGGCGATATTTCAAAGGCGGATCGAATCAATTCTACAGGGCTTGCCTGGGGTGCAAGCGTACCTAGATGACGTGTTGATAGCGGAAGAGGGTGACAGCCAAAACCGCAATCTGATGGCTGTGCTCGAGCGCTTCCGTGAACATGGCATTAAGCTTCGTGCTGATAAGTGCCGCGTTAGCGAGCCCTCTGTTACATATCTAGGTCACCGTATTGACGCGAACGGACTGCATCCCATGGAAAAGAACGTGGATGCTATCAGGCTAGCCCCCTCGCCACAGAACGTCTGCGAGCTACGCTCATTTCTGGGCATGGTAACCTTTTATAACAAGTTTATGCCCGACTTGTCTACCATTCTAGCACCGTTGTACAAACTGCTGGAAAAGGGCGCTAAGTGGACGTGGAGCACCAAAGAAAAGAAAGCCTTTGTCCAGGTGAAAAATGCGTTGTGCGCGGCACCCGTACTCACTCATTTTGACCCGAACCGTGAGCTCTTCTTGGAGTGTGATGCGTCCCCATACGGAGTTGGTGCTGCACTTTTTCATAACACCGAAGGCGAGAAGCGACCCGTAGGCTTTCGATCGAGAACGCTGACAACTGCCGAAAGAAAGTACTCTCAGATCGAGCGCGAGGCGTTAGCCTTGATATTTGGTGTTACTAGGTTTAAGGACTACCTGTTGGGGCGAGAGTTCACTCTGGTTACGGATCACCAGCCGTTGCTGGGCCTGTTAAGGCACGACCGTCAGACCCCCGTCATGGCGGCAGCCAGAATACAAAGATGGGCGCTACTACTTGGTGCATACAAGTATAAACTGCAGTACAAGCCGGGAAAATTTATGCTCAACGCGGATGCATTAAGCCGGTTACCCCAATCTCTTGAACAGGAGCTGCAGGACGACGAGGATGCGGCCGAGTACGTCCTCGTCGTGGACCAGTGGGACGAGCCGGCGGTGCCCATGAAAGAGCTTCAAGCCCTCACGCAGTCAGACGGCGTACTGTCAAGTGTGTGCAGGTACGTCATCCAAGGTTGGCCACAACGCACTGCGGAGGAAGGCACAGAGATGCGGGAGTATCACAAAAGGCGGAATGAGCTGTCCGTGCAGCATAACTTGCTTCACTGGGGTCATCGTGTTGTGGTTCCGGCGGAATTAAGCCAGGAAGAGGCTACTGAAGTTATTACATGGAGCTCATCAAGGAGTTTCTGCAATGAAGGCAGTTGCACGGTCAAAATTTTGGTGGCCTGGCTTGGACCACGATATTGAGCGCTTAGCCGCTGTGTGTCAGCACTGCGTACAGGCGTTGCCCATGCCACCCGCGCAAGCACCCATTCGCTGGCCAGAGACGCAGGAAAGATGGTCACGACTGCATGTCGACTTCGCGGGTCCGATCCAAAACAAGATGCTTCTTGTCGTCGTGGACTCTCACAGTAAATGGATTGAGGCCACTCCCCTGGCTCACGCGACCTCGCGCAACACAGTCGATGCCCTGCGAACGCTGTTCAGTAGATTCGGTCTGCCACACACAGTAGTGTCTGATAATGGCACGCCATTCACCGGATGGGAGTTCAACGAGTTCTTGCAACAGAACGGGGTAGTTCACGTGCGGGCACCCCCCTACCATCCACAGAGTAATGGACTCGCCGAACGTGTGGTGCGAACCATCAAAGACGGACTAAAGAAGTGTGGGGACGCAGACTTGTCAAAGACGCTGGCTAGAACACTGTGCACTGTTCCGTCCGGGCGCTCACCATCAGAAATGTTGTTGGGTTACCAGCTCCGCACCCGATTAGACATGTGTTTTCCTCCCAGGAGCCGAGCAACAGGGGATGTCCACTCTGCTGACAGCACCGGGCGGAACTTTGCACCGGGAGATCCTGTGTACCTTCACAATTACGGCCGTGGTGACAAGTGGACACCTGGGAAGGTCCGGTCAACCTCTGGTGCACGCATCGTGTCTGTCGACACGGAGAACGGGCTCGTTCACCGGCACATGGACCAGCTCAGGCGGAGAAGCATCGAAGAACCGTCGAGTCCAGAGGCTCTCACTAGCCCCCATATAAGCCCGGACCCTCCAGTACAAGACTGCGAAGCTCCAACGGCTACTGGCCCCGGTCTTCCGGGCTACCCGCCCCCAGAGCTAAGACGTTCCACACGTATCAAGAAGCCAGTGGAGCGTTATGGATTCTATGGAAGAAGGAATGCCACGAACTGTTGGCCACCGCTAAACAAGCGCTGCCAGTCTACGCTGCGCGCGCCTTCTATCTTATCTCCCTCTTCCCCTTCCCTTACCTTTCGTTCTTATAAAAACCCAAGCCGGACAATAAACGCTCCCTTTTTTTGCCCTGGCCACTCTGTTCGTGCATTTCGGGGCGCGGCCCAGCCGCGGGGCCGGTTGTAACATGCACTTAATCACTTAAACTAATCAATGCTTGGCTAATGCAGTTATCTTTTTTTCTTGTATGTTAACTATGTTGTTTCCGCGAAATAAACTAGTTGCGAGTGCATCGGTGCCCCTTTAGATCCTTATGTGCTTGTCTCCATACGCTACTTCATAAGTAAGCATAAACTATCACCGATTCACCAAACTTTCAACGTTATTGAAGCTGCGACAACGTCTGGGAACGTCTGAAGGAGGTCTGGGTGCCAAGACATGCAAGCCGCAGTAAGGGAAGCAAACAGGTGGACTGATAGCACTGCGGCACAAATGGATGGTGTGCTGGATGTGACGAATGCGCAAGACGATCCGACCTCAGTGATGCATTTTGACAGTGCATGTGGCTGGTAAGTCAAAAATAGCAGCAATAGCAACTAAAGAATGAACAGCCAGTAGGAGAGGGAGGGATAAACAACAAGAAGGAAGGCAGGGAGGTTAACCAGGCACATGCCCGGTTTGCTACCCTACGCTGGGGGAATGGGAAGGGGGCATAAAGATGAGAGAGAGAGGAAAGAGAAGAGAAAGAGAGGGAGAAAAAACAAAAAGGAGGATTGTCAGCCAATCGGCTGGTGCGTATGCAGCGGTGGCACTACACAAATGTTAAAGGTGGTCACGTAGGCCTGTAGTCCTCAAAAAGCACAAGACAGCTTGACTTCTTTTTTAGCCGACGAAAGGCGATGACGGTGTTCCAGTAGCATCTGCACAGAGAGTGGCCGATCGTCCAATTCTCACAATGCGTCCGAAAGCTTCTGTCTTTCAGAGGCAAATCGAGGGCAATGGCATACCAGATGGTCCATGTCTTCTTTGGTGCAGCAGACGTCGCATTCCGCATTGTCGGTCAATCCGATGAGGGTTCTATATGCTTTTGTGAAGGCAACCCCCAACCAAAGGCGACAAAGAAGTGAAGCTTCACGTCGACGAAGTCCGGATGGAGGTCGAAGTTCCAGTCGAGGGTTTATTTGGTATAGTCTCGTATGTCTTATGCTTGGGGTGTTCCACTCCTGCAGACTCAGACTACGTGCCAGGTGACGAAGTTGCTTTGCAGCGTCAGTCCTTGACAAAGGAATCGGAAGGGTGTGCTCTTCTTGGTGCGATGTGCGAGCCGCGTTGTCTGCGGAATCATTGCCACTGATCCCACAATGGCCAGGAAGCCACTGAAACTTGACCTCGTGGCCTGTTTCTGTGACGTGGTGAACAAGCTTGACAACTTCGTAATTTAATTGTTCATGGCAACCTTGTCGAAGGACTGACTGCATGCTCTGTAGGGCTGGTTTCGAGTCGGAAAACACAGCCCATTTACTCTGTCTTTGGGACTTTATGTACTCTAGGGCGCCACGCAAAGCCGCAAGTTTTGCCGCCGTAGACGTAGTGACATGTGACAGTTTGATTCGCAGAGTGATTCCTCTAGCTGGAATCACCGCCGCACCGCCAGAACCAGACGCTGTAGTTGAACCATCGGTGTATATGTGCACGTGGTTGTTGTACATTTCGTGCAGAAGGCTCAAGCTCAATTGTTTTAGGGCTGATGCAGGCAAATTTGATTTTTTTGTATTCCTGGAATTGAAACACGTACTTGTGGAAGTGTCAGGCACCACGGAGGATACACCAGTTTCTCAGCAGGCGTAAAACCTGACGTAAACGACGCACGATGAGCACAGACAATTGCACTAAATTTCGTGCGGGGCCTCTCAGTAGCGAGGGTTGCCAAGTGGTGGGAAGGATTCCTAGCATGTTGCCTGAGGTACGTACGCATCGTTTCAATGGTGATGTGCGTCATGATCGAGTAGTCCTGTGCAATGGCAATTGTTCCAGCTGTCGATGAGCAGCGGGGTAAACCAAGGCATATTCTAAGCGCTTGGGCTTGAATATTTTGGATTGTGCGCAGGTTCGTTTTGCACGTGTTAGATATAACAGGTAGGCTATATCGCAGGAATCCAGTAAATAATACCTTGTACAGCTGTAACATAGACTCGACAGACATTCCCCAACTTTTCCCAGCAAGAAACCTGAATAAGTGACAAATGGCAGTCAGCCGCTTTTTCACGTAGTTTACGTGGGGGGTCCAAGACAGGTTTCGGTCGATTACGACTCCCAAGAACCTGTGACTCCAGCTGCATGACACCAACTGCCCGTTAATTGATATGCCGTAAGCGGACATTGGTTTTCTGGTGTAAGCCACGACTGCACACTTCTCACTTGCGATTTCGAGCCCTTGTTTGCGTAGGTGTTACGATGTCACTGATGCTGCCTTCTGAAGTCGAGCGCGAAGTTGAAGTCGAGTCACACCTGATGTCCACACACAGATGTCATCAGCATAAATGGACAGTCGTACGCTGCTTGGTTGCTTGCCAACTAGTTCAATGAGTGTTAGGTTGAACAGCGTCGGGCTTAGCACTCCGCCTTGCGAGACTCCTAGGCTGCAGTAATACTCGGGTGTCGGGCCATTCTCTGTCTGCACGTGAAATGATCTATTCTGTAGGTAGCTCTGAACCCACGTATATATCCTGCCACCGAGTCCCACTCCTTCTAGTGCGCTGAGAATGGCTTCGTGGGTGACATTGTCGTATGCCCCTTTAACGTCAAGAAACAGAGCAGCAGATAACCGTTTGCAGGCCTTCTGGTGTTCTACATATGTCGCCACGTCAACTACATTGTCAATTGACGAGCGGCCTCGTCTGAACACGGACATGGCATCTGGATATATTTCGTAGAACTCTAAGTACCATTCCAGACGCGTTAAAATCATCCTTTCCATAACTTTTCCCACACTGCTCGCGAGGGCAATCGGGCGGTAAGAGGAAATGTCCAAGGGTGACTTGCCGGCTTTGAGAAGTGGAATCAGGCGACTTGACTTCCATTCCTGTGGAACCATGCCAGTTTGCCAGGAGTCGTTGTACAGCTGCAAGAGTGCCTTCCGAGCTTGATCTCCTAGGTGACACAGAGCGCGGTAAGGAATGCCGTGAGGTCCTGACGCTGAAGAACGTTTACACAAAGCAAGCGCAGCCTTTAGTTTGTCCATTGAAAACAAAATCCCCATTCGGGGATCACGTGAGGATACAGAAAAGTCGGGCGTCTTCGTCCCAGTTGAATTTGACCCGCAGGCAATCCTTCGACAGAAAGAATCTGCGACATCAATCTCTTCGCAGCGTAAGTGAAGTGCCAGAGATTTTAATGGGTAGCGCTGAGTAATGGTTGTACGAAAACCCTGGACAGTTCTCCAGATTAGTGACAGTGGCTTTCTGGGATCCAAAGACTCACAAAAAGATACCCATCGTTGCTTTTCCAACTTGTCCATGTGACGCTGTATTTTCTTTTGTGTGCGTCTGGCCACTCTCAGATCATCAAGTGACCTCGTGCGTCTATAACGTCGTTCTGCACGACGACGAATCGCTCGGAGTTTCTCGAGATCAATGTCCATATCAGTGCGAGATGAGCTCACCGGAAGCGAACGCGTCGTTGACTGTAGGGCACTCTTTATTGCGTCCTCTAGGTTGAAAGGTGAGGCGCCAACATAGTCTTCCATGATTAACTTGTATTTTCGCCAATCGGTGCACTGGACGGCTCTGGAGGACTTGAGACTCATAAAGCCGTCAATCTTCAGGTATGTTGGAATGTGGTCACTACCCCTTGTTTCCAAATCCGGAAACCAGTGCACTCTGCTGGCGAACGAGCGTGAGACGAAAGTGAGGTCCAGGCAACTGCTATAGGCCGATCCGCGCAGATAAGTAGGGCTGCCGTCATTCACGAGGATAAGTTCACATTCAGAAGCGAAAGACACTAACTGTCTACCTCTAGTGTTGACCCTGTAGCTTCCCCATAAGTAGTGGTGGGCATTGAAGTCGCCAGTTATCACCCAAGGCTGGAGAGTTGAATTCGAAATTCCGCGCAAGCGCTCACGGTCTAGACGACTTAATGGATGTAAGTAGGCTCCGATGATGGTGAATGTGGTCTTCTTGTTTTTTACTGTTTGGCAAACGTACTGGTTTTCTTCGTCAGGGGGTACAGGGTAATGAACATAAGTTAAGTCGCGCCGTATGAACACAACGACCTTGCTGCGCTCTCCGTGAGTAGAAGACATAAAGCACTCATATCCAGACAGTCTCATATGAGCTGATAGGTTCGGTTCACAAATCACAATTATGGAAAACTGGTTCGTGAATACATATGGCTGGAACTCGGACATACGCGCCCTAAGTCCTCTGGCATTACACTGAAGGACAGATGCGTTCTTGACCTCCTCTCGAAAGGATAACATGTTGCGGGCCATTGTTTTACCTTAAAGCTGCAAGCACCGGACTCAAAGTGTCCAGCACTTGGAGTGCGCTCTGCGCTGATGGGGTGTTCATGTTGCTTAGGAGCATGCGCATTGCGCTCATAAGGGTCTGCAACATGTTGATGACCTGGCGATCCTCAGTTGTCTTTTCATCAGTGGTTCGTGATGACATCGAGGTTGGCGGGATTCGATGCACCTCTGAAACAGGCTGTGTTCGTGGAAGTGATGGCCACTCTTCACGAGGTGGGAGTCTTGACCCTGATTCTGTTTTCGGTGTATCCGTCTTCGCAGAGCTTGACGATGGGGGGCCAGTTCTTCTTGCTTGAGATGACGTGTCTCTATCGGCAGATGTCACGTTGCGTGATGATCTTCGGTGGTGACGCCGACGTCACCTGACAGTAGCAGCGGCTTCCCTGTGCGTTGAATTGTCGCGCACCATGCGTTTCAGCACCGCGCGTTCATTTTGCACTCGTGGGAAATCTTTAGACGACGCTTTATGAGCGCCGTGGCAATTGGAGCATATGAACGCAGTTGCGTGGCAGGTGTCTTCTGAATGAGGTTCGGCACACCGCGGGCACACGACATTGCTGGTACATACTCCTTTGACATGTCCCATCTTAAAACATCTGAAGCATTGTAGGGGCTTTGGTATGTATGGACGGACCTGGTGGCAAACGTGGCCAACTTTGACGTGTGGGGGAAGACTGTCTCCCTCAAAAACAATCTTCAGGCATCGTGACCGACCGAGCCTTGCGATGTGCTTGATGAGGATGTCGTCTGAAGTTGGCTTTATCAAGATTGGGAAATCGTCAGCGGGAATGGAAATGTCCACGTCATAAATGACGCCAACACTGCCCTTACAGTCAGTGGGGATCACTGATTTAACTGTGAGTCTGTCGATTTCTGAGATATTCTGTAGGCTTTGCAGCGCACTACGGTGTAGAACATCAACTGCCAGAACAATCTTCCGTGAGTTTATCCTGACGTCTTTAATCTCATTTGGAGCGAGTCCTTCGAGGTATGCAGAGAGGACTTGCCTGTTAAGCCGCCGTAGGTTGGCTGAAGGGTCCACAGTCATGAAGAGTATAGTGTGTGGCCAACGCTGCACGGTAGCCTGCACGGTGGATATACTCGCCGTCGACGATGTTCGTAGCAATCTTCTTTTTGCATTGCGGCTCATGACGACTGTGTAGTCGTCATCCGATGACTCGAAACTATCGGAATAGAGCTCCGTTACCTCGCTGTCTGTGCCACTTGAGGTGGTCCCACGTTTCTTAGCGCTCCCAGACAGCCAGTAAATCCATCGTGTACGTATGATCCATCCAGCAGACGTTGTAAATCCATCGATACCTCTAGAAAAGGTCCAAGCTATATTTACTTTCCTATACATCAAAAAGTGTGTGCACCTGTAGGGGCTGTCGAGCAGTTGATCATAATTTTGTAGAGTATTTTGGCGCCTGCTGACAAATTTTTTTCTAAGTGGTCAGGTAAAGTAACGTGACTTGGAAACGCTTCGGGCGGCTCTGCTCTACGTGAATGATTGGAAAATGCGATGCGCGACCTGTCCCTGCGTTTCTGTTCTCGCAGCATTTTTCGCGCACGCACCTTGGGATTGACTGTACAGCATGCAGCGTTTCGCTTGTTACAGAACGAAAGCGCTCAATACACAGAAGAGGCCGGACACACGCGAACTTGTGTTTCTCTAGCTGTCACTTTATAATGTTTTGTTACGTTGTCGCATTCCGTTGCTCAGTCCTGTTTTCCTCCAATATGTTTAGGCAATCGACGTTGTCGTTTTTTTCTCTACTGGCTTGGTCCTGGTAGTGGGATGCCATCTTGGTCGCCACTATGGTTCTCGGGCGAGCGAGCACTGTCCTTATCGGGAAGCCTCCTCAGCGTTGTGATCCGCGCGCCTTTTTATTGAATATTGCGTGGGAGTGCCCCTTGTGGGGAAACCGTCAGAAACATTACGATGATAAAAGGGTGGCACCGTCTCTCAGCCTAGCGGCGAAACCGGGCGTCTATTTTGCTTGGAATGATGGGCTCTTGGAAGGACACATTTCGCCTGTGGTTTTTAAGTGCACTACAGTGAAAAATTATAGTAGATCAACTGGTATGATCATTTGAACGAGATAATTGCGTCGTGTCACTGCGAACATGGATGCAAATAGCGATGTCTGATGTATGCGCAAACTTTCAGAGCCAATATATAGAGCTTGTGGAAAGAGCTTTGAAATAAGGGTTTTTGTACCTCAGCCGCTAGAAGCCACCTTGCCTGAGCGGCAGTGGTACGTGACGGTACCTTTTACAACAAAAATAAGAAGTGCTGGCATCGGTAGTTGAACCTATGTTCTTTCGGTCCGAAGCAAAATATGCCTGGTGCGCTATCCACTGCACCGCGGTCGCGCACTCTAGCAGTTTATACAAACGCACTTTTTATGTCTCACACTTTCTTCTCTCAGTGCTCTTCGACGGCGGTGAGCAGAAGAGTTAAGTAATGCATTATGACTGTGGCCTCCGTGATTACGTGCTGCTACCTATCGTCGTAACGTTAAATCCCCAATCAGCGCGTTTTCAATAGCAGAGCGATTTTGTCAACGCCTTAACACACCGTGAGGTGGCAATCTTAGCCCAAGCGTCGGCCTCACTCATAGCAACGATCATTACCACAAATGTAGCTCTGCGACGAGCGCCTGCATCACCTGGCTGTAGTGCACCTAACGCCACTCTTCCAGCTTGTGCTCACCCCGAAAGACAAAAAAACAAAACAAAACAATGCGCATCGCGTTTTCGTATCCACACGCGTGGTGTTCAATAATCTTTTGACAATCCGCATGATATCGACCTTATCTCAAGTTCTCGGTTCAATCTCTTGCGCTCTTTCGACTGTCACACCACTTTTTTTTTTCATATTTCAGCTACAAGTACCGCAAACGTTTTTTAATATTAAATTATGGACGTCTGTCTTTGGGACAAATATGCACCACTAAGCCTCAACCTGGGCGCATCCACAATAAACGGTGCTATAGAACCCAAACACCAAAGCACACAATGCTCAAGCACTCTCATATTATCGGGTGTTTTATGTCCTAAAACCACGATAGGAATAAAAGAGACGCCATAGAGAGGGCTCCCGAAATTTGGACCATCTGGTGTTCTTTAACGTGCATTGACACGCCTGTTGGAACTCCCTCATAGTGCATCGTACAGTAAACATTCATTAACTTCCGTAAGGACACATTGTTGTGTCGTATTAAATGCGAAGCATTTCTAAGCAAACCTCGGCGACTATAAGCGTATCTATCTATCTATCTATCTATCTATCTATCTATCTATCTATCTATCTATCTATCTATCTATCTATCTATCTATCTATCTATCTATCTATCTATCTATCTATCTATCTATCTATCTATCTATCTATCTATCTATCTATCTATCTATCCAACCACCTACGTCTTTTAGCTCTCCTGGCCGTTTCCGTAATGGTATCGATACCAAACTTGGTATGGCATATTATGACTGTATGAAGAACATATTTGAGTAGTCATAACATGAAAATCACGACATGTATACTATGAATGTCATGATTTACATGTCATGATCCTGCAGCTCTTGCGGTGGTTTCGTTCACATGGCATGCTACAAAACTGGTATCGAATGACATGACTGCATGGCGAACACAAGCGATGGACCCTAACATGAAAATCATAACATGCGTGTCATGTGACAACATGACTACATGCCACACTCATGATGTGCTCGCGGCTGTTTCACTAGTGTCACATATACCAAATTTGGTATTACGGTAAGTGAATGGATGACGAAGGTATGTGACTGGTTGAAACATGATAATCACGAGTTGCGTGTCATCTAACAACATGGCTACATGCCACATTCATGATGCGCCGGCGGTCGTTTCGCTAGCTGAACATATGCCAAATTTGGTTTTACGTGATGCCAATGGATGACGAATGTATATGACTGGTGCAAACATGATAATCATGAGATGCGTGTAATGTGAGAACATGACTGCATGCCAAGAGTCAAGGCGCCAATACATTTTGACTTGACGCGGTGAGCGTGCTCGCCGGCGTTCATTTCGTCGCATCACGCCGGCGTTGCCATGCCAGGCACCGGTCCTGCCATATATTCGCAGGCACGCACCACGCTGCATTGCTTTGACGCATGCGTGTTTCAGCGCGTCCGGCGTCCCTCCGTCACGAAAAGAGAGAGACGCAGTGCTGTCTGGGTCACGCCTGGCATCAGACTATAGAGTGCTCGCGTTTTGCTAACGTAGCATCGCTATGCCAAGCATGTGCGTGCGTCAATGCTACATTGGAGTATATTGGGCCCTTCATGATGCAATCGTGGCAGTTTTGCTAGCTCCGCATATACGAAATTCGGTGTTACGTGACATCAATCATTACGAAATCTATGACTGGTACAAACATGGTAATCCTGACACGCGTGTCATCTAGGAACACAACAATATTCCGCGCTCATGGCTTGCTCGCGGCCGTTTTGCTAGCTTCACTTATACTAAATTTGGTATCACGTGACGTGAATAGATGACGAAGGTAATTGACACATCCAAACATGATAATCATGACACGGAAGTCATGTACGGCATCATTTACCTCCACCACGTAACGTTGTGGTGATTTTAAAGAGATATACCAACATTTCTCATTCTTGCTTCGCATATCATCGATTTCCACTGTACGTGGGATAAGCCAGTTTTTTTATTGATTGCTTTGATGGAGAATACCACAATGTTTTTTTTTGTAACTAAATAGTACTCTTCTTGTCGATGCAAACGTGTAAATTTTCTTCATGTTTACCGAGTACAAAAGGTCTCAATCAGGTCTCCGACTCCGGGACCTCCTCTTGTATACTCAAATTGAATAACTTGATTTTATCAAAATAATAAAATTTCTGATTCTGACTAAAGCCTATCAAGAGTCCGTTGCAGAAGTGGATGCCAACTCACTAATACAGTTTACACATAGTATAGTAAAAGGAGTAGCAATGCAACAAGTGTTCAAGAACAATAATAGGAACAATTCGCATTTGTGGTGTAGTAGTCGTAAGGTGCGACTGCAGAGCCACACCTCGGGTATTTTCGATAGCGGCGAAAATACTCGAAGCCCGTGTGCTTAAATGTAGGTCCACGTTAAAGCACCCTGGGGGGTCGTAATTTTCGGAGCCCGACACCACGGCGTCCCTCATCATATCGCGGTTCTGGCACGTTAAACCGAAAGAATTATTATTATTAACAACGAAATAAAGACTAGATACAATGACTGATAGTAAAGTAATCCAAAAGTAGAGGCTTATATGCGTCGGCGAGCTCTCAAATAAATGTATACCAACATGGCAACATGTCGCCATTCTCCAAGCACTACCAAGTACAAAACATAGGCATAAACCACACAATAAAGGTCAAATGGTAAGAACATCAGATGGTCAAAAATTTTTGAGCCCTCCACAGCGGCGTCTCTCAATTACATCTTGGTTTTAGGACGTAAAATCCAACGTACTATTATTACCGTTCAAGTTAGATTTCTAGTGTATTCTGTCGTGAGAGTGGCTTGTCGTCGTCACGGGCCACTAACTACGGCCTTTGCACAAGCCAGGAAAGTAGCAAAGAATGAGATTGGTAGAATGGTCATTTGGACACATCGGTTCAGGATGAGCTGTAGTAAAGAGCAATAAACAAAGACACAAACCATGACACCACGGACTGTGTTCCTTTCTTTTCGTGCTGTCGTTCAGTGCCATTTTCGGCTGTTGATGACCGTTAATGACCTCGCCGCTGCACTGGTAGCAAGTGACACTATATGTTCCATGCCGGTGCGTAAGGAAAAATATTTCGTAAAAAACGCCACCAAACTAGAATGTGCAGCTGTTTCTTCCCTCCATCTGGATACCTTCGCATCCGTAGCCCAGTGCTTATGGTGCTTAAATGTTCACCAGAAGGTCACGTGGTTGAATCCTAGCCACAGCAGCCCTCAATAAATTCGATGTATAGTGGGCCGCAACCATTCGCACCGAATCCAGCTCCCTATTTTATTTTTTTAGCACCGTGACACCGGTAGCTATCGGTGGAGTATATCACGTAGAGCTCAGTGAAGCAAGAGGGAAAGCGAAGACGAGTGTACGCGACGTCACACCAGCTGCACCCGCCGCTCTGCTGCCTTCTTCATCCACCGACCTTTTGAACATGCGCGTGTCCCAAAACGGCTTTTGTTTTAATACACCGTGCCCCCTAGCGTACGGTGCCGCCGACGAACACGCGATGGCCAACGTCTTCGTGTGACGTCATTATTATTTTCTCGCACGCTCACACATCGGGGTTCTGTCTTCGAGCGCAAGCCATCGACGCCTTGCGCCTATCATACTTTTTATCGGCAAACCGTGAATCATCTGCTGGCCGCGTCCGTGCATTGTCTGTCTGTCTCTCTGTTCGACGCACATACGGACAAATGGACGGACGGACGAACAGACGAACGCAGTTACGAACGCATAGAGGGACGCAAGGACGGACACATGGACAGATTGACGCACGAGAGGATAGATGGACGGACGGAAGAACGGACGGATGCATGGACAGATGCACGAATGGACTTGCGCATGAATGGACGCATGTACGCATGTATGAACAGATGGACGCATGGATGGACGCACGAGAGGACGGACAGACGCATGGACGTTCAGACGCATGAATGGATGCACGAATGGGCGGACGCATGGATGGACGGATGGACGCATGAAGAACGAATGGACGCACGGATGGACTGACGAACGCTTCGCCCTACTCATCAAACATCATTCACTCCATCAATACGCTGTGATTTTTATTATTTATCATACTAAATGTAATATCCACTAGTATCGTACCAATGGCAGTTTTCAGCGTATATGCATTTCGTTATATGTACAAGTACCGCCCTCTACGGCAGGTTGTGGTGGTTACCTACGATTACGACGGGAGGCTCAGCCCACGCCTTAAGGAGCATCGCTCCTAAAAAAGGGTGGCACAGTGTAAAAGTGCAGATGTAGAAAGGAGATGAATCGGGTAGTTTTTTATTATAGTGATATTTTATGTTCAGCAATGCGCCTCAGTTGCGCAACCTCCCGATAGGTAATTATTTGTGCAGCTACACAGATAATCTCGGAACCGCTTCATGTAGCTGCGGGCATAGCCATGACGTATTGCTGACTACAAAAGTTTGCCTCGGTTGAACGACGTTTAACCAGTTTCGTCGACCAATACCTCGACTTTGCTCCCTTTTGGAACGGGCGACACCGTTGACTCACACTGGTTAAACTTAATGGCGTGTCTTGGTTTCGGCAAGATTCGAATTTCTGCTGCCGAACTGAGGAATCCTGTCGACAGCCTCACGCTTTGAACAAGCGTGTCGTGCGTTGTTTCGGTTCGCAGGCACGCACGTGAGCGCACTTTTCTTCAACACGACTAAACTTTTCCTGGAGTTGTTCGACCGGCGTTATCATGATACTCGGTTTGCGTAGAACAAATCACGTGATTGGTGCTTCGCTGATGCGCTGGAGAAACGACGGCGCGAACTTGTCGGGCAGGACTTGGCGCATCACGAGGACAACAAACAAATTCCTGCGGCGCTGACGGCGCTCAGAGACGCCGCCTCACCATTGCTGAAATTGACGGGGAGAATCACAGGAACCGGCATTTTCTGGTTTGATACCCAAAAGAGTGCAGCTATCGTTGTAAAGGAAGTTACCTACTCAAATCGCAGGGCTCAATGAAGAAGGGAGACAGGTCGTATGGTGTAAGAAGAGTTGCGCATGAACAACCATTTTGAACATCTTTTCAACAATGTTATGAATGCGGAGGTTTCTGGAATATAAGAAAAAGAACGTATGTAGGTGGCGCTCAGCGTGACAGCTGTATTAATTGTGCAAAAGTGATCCGGCTGTTCTTCAGAGGCCCTCGCACTCACGCGCAAGCACGCGTTGGCATTCTGAAAGTGCTGCCTCCTAGACATCAAGGATGCGATAGGAAATCTTTATTTGTGATGCAGCGGTGCCCTTTTTTATTGCCCTTACCCTTACTTCCCTTTTCTACCTTCTTGTTCTGTGCGCGGCTATACTATGTTTCGCCCTCACATTTCTCCTTTCCTTCCTCCTTATCTGACAGCCGGACATGCTAACACTTCTTGCTGCAAGAATTAATGCGCATCCTGCACTGTCAGGCGTATAGTTGTTCTGCTGTCAATAAAAATTTCATCTTTCCTTTTACTTATTGAACTTCGAAAGCACGTGCCTCGGGGAATAATCTGCTGGCGTGTCACATATGTTTTGTTAATGTTCACACTTGTGATTCGCTCCTATATTACTAAAACACCGACGTCCTGTTTGTGAGTGCATGATTCCACGTCTTGTTGTTCTCGAGTCAAGCTACAAGGGTGCATTAAGGACGCTAGATGTACAGCACAGCGTCTTTCGTCACGTACGATATTTGAAACAGTCCAGTGCTCTTTGACTAAGCGACCCCATTTATAGCCCCACCTTGCGAAGACAAGCGGACGCGCGTACACTGCTTACTAATGACACGCATTGTCGGCCCGTTCGCCTGCAGGCGTTGGCACTTGCTGAGATTGCAGTTGAAGGCAACTCACGTTCGGCCAGCTCGCACCGTTCCGCCGGAGCGCACACAGACGAGTCCTCACGAGTGAAGCGGACACATCCACCATGATTCCGAGCAATAGCAATCACCATAACATCTACTTAATTAGCGTCCAACCACAAATTAGTACCATCGAAGAGGCAGTTGCTTACCGGCCCATTATCCACGCTTTCACACCCTGTACGCATTAAGAAGGGCAAACGTATGAACTGCGTAGGAGTTAAACAGAGCACGTTATGGGTCAGCCACTTGCGTTTGCTTTTTCGTTCACTTTCTGGATCTTCGCGAGATTTAACGGCAAGGTGTTTGTCATAATCGCATGAGGAAAGACTCCGCGAGGAAGGAAAATGCGTTAAATGTACCTCCTATAACGAAGTGCTCGCTTATGTACGCTACATCGTTCGCGTCGTTCATGTCGTATTTCACACTAGTCGTTGGATTAGGATTTAATAAAAATAAGAAACTTAACAGTTGCCGTCTTGCATGATCTGATTGAACACTCTACTCCTTTACCTATAGCCAAGAAACCTGGCACAACATCAATGCTACCGTACCACTACGGAAAACACGATTTGTGCACAGGTCACATGCTCCATCTAACTACAGTCTGCTTTTCATTTGGGTGACTTAGTAGCCGTCCTCTGCTCATCACATGGAGCGTTACTCTCTTTACTGTGATCTGTAGCGCTCAACGTGCTATTTTGAGGCGATGTATGAGGTCCTTGACCATGTCTATGCCCCCGGTCACTACTGCCAGTGGTACAGAGAAAGACTGCGGCTGTCGCCTTAGACTTGTCTTTAATGTCATTAATGCAAGTTGCTGTGCCACTTTTGTCACTCACTGTACCTGAAGACTTGACGTTTTTCCTAAAGATCACCCCAGAAACTTCTATAATGCCCTCCTTAGAAACGTCTACAGCCCTTTCATCAGTGCTTTCTAGAGAACTATGTGCATCTTCAACGATCGTGCAATCAGTTGCAACAGTTCGCATAGCAGCATTGCTTTCCAACAAACCTGGCTGTCCCAGCTCTAAGACTTCCTTCGAAGCCATATTCATACCTGTCTCTAAACCTCAGTTGATCTCACCTTCGCTCTCCACCTCGCCTCTATAGACTTATATTCAGTACATGAAGTGTGGTTGCTGACGATGTCAAGACGGCCACCAAAGAGAGAAACTGATATTTTCGTGAAGGCCCTTAGTACTCCAACTCTGTATACTGTTTCCTTACACAATGCTCCTTGGAAGGTAGCTCCTTGTAAGGTATTTATTCACACTCCCTGTAAGGTAGTGTGAATAAATAAATAAATGAATAAATAAATACCTTTATGCCGCGTCTCACCACGCTTGATTTTTTTCAGAACCGAGTTCATTACCCATCGGGACCGACGGTTACTTCACCTTTTCATGCATGGCCTTGTTGTCTTTCCCCATATCTGCTCGATTTCAGCTTAAATGGCTACGATGTTCCCTGTCTCATGCATATGTTAAAACACTTTGAACTAGTTCTAAAGTTATTCATCGTAAAATGAAGCAAACAAGCGTACATCAGTTAGCCACAAATAATTCAAAGAGAGCGGAAAACAGGGCGTGGAATGAGAGGTGTGTTGAAAAAGTTTTCTCTTCCGAAGGGTACACTATATTCTCCGAAACAATGCCTCCGAAGAGGGGCTTACTGGGACTTCGCACCAACAACCGCTTGCACGGCAGGAACTTGATCCTAAGACCAATAGGTTGTTCGAAGGATTGCCTGAAGACTCGCTTAAGCATGCTCCCGGATTTCTTCATGAAAGTTTCAAATTCTCGGCATCTGCTGAATGCGTAAGACCTTACATAGTGCGTAGGCTGCAGCCAACCGGAAAATGAAAAACCAGTTTGTGCGCTTCCACCGGGTCAAACTTCGATTACTTCCACTAGATCTCAACCTCGTATCAGGAGTCGGTGGGGCGGCGACAGAAAATACCCTTGACGGAAATTGGAAGGATATTCAAAAGCCAACTTTAAGGAAGGAAATCGCGCTGGCTTAGTTGTCGTAGGTGCAAATCTGTCACAAGATTACCAGGGGCAATTTCACGGGAGTGTCGCGAAAATGCGCTCTTGGGGTTTACTACGAACTTCTGTCGGAGAAACTTTCTTTGTTCTTTCATATTCCGACTAGGATAACTCAGTCCAACCGCTCACCTTTTCGGCAAAGTTTAAACACTTCGAATACCAAGTCCGCAAACGACGTTTTGACTGTTGGTCTTTGAAGAAAAAAAACCGGTGCCTTTTATATGTATTATAAATCAATTGATATACAAATGAAATAAAATACATAAGTATTTCATTTCTATGCTACGCAACAGCTTCTATTTTATCTTATTCTAGCAAAGGCATATGAAAAAAAAAGAAATACGTAGAACGAGCTCAAATTACTTGTATACGCGATAGAATATGAAGTGCAGCACTAATTGCGACACTTGTTTAAGTGTGATGTCATTAATCAGCATGCAGCATGCTTCTCGATTTCACGGCCGCATGAAATTCACGAAAAAAAAGAAGTGGCCCATCAGAAAGAGAGGAATCGCGAGAAAAAAATCTATCAAAAAGTCTATCAACGGACTGAAGCTCACTGAATACAGAATTGGTGTTATAAAAACGAATGACCAACGATTACCCATGTTGCCAGAATTAACCAACACTTCTCGAAATTCAGACAAGATGTGGTAAGACTTGCGAACAGTTTCTCAAACAAGCAAACACTAAGAGCCACTGAGCCAGACTTAGTCTGCATTATACGTCGTCTAGCCCGGCATAATTGAAACTTTATTACATCATTTATAATTTTGCGAACGCCATTTAGCAGTTGCCTATACTGAGCCGTATTAACAGCACACGAGTAAGCACGATAGCCCGAGGTACCACCCGTCATTCTTAAGTACTCCCTCTCAAATCGCCAAAGAGTGACGAGACATTTACACTAAAATACACAAGATACAAATATACAAAAAGTCATTAGTCAACAAACGTGGAGCTTGGACCATGCACACCACTATTGGCTCGTTGATCGAAAAAATTCTGCATGGATTTGCTTGAGAGGCAGCGAACCCACTGATGCTTTAATCAGTCCTCATTTGTGACATTAATAATCGCCGATGCACGTAGAAGCTGTAATTTATAATTTACAATAGCTTATAATACCTAATGTCAGCGCATGCTACCCGAATGTAACAACTACGTGACCTGCCAGATGGCAGTCAAATTGCCTATACCCCAAGAGACTTGCTGCAAAGAGCAAAAATCCCACCTGAATGATGAGGCTACGAGATCTTGCCCTGAAAATAGAACTTTAAAAAAATGACTGCCGCGAAAATTATTGCAACACGGAAAACGAGCACAAAATACCAAAGGCTGAACAAAATGTTGCGTCGATAAGGTCGTAGGGTAAAAAAAAAATATGTAACATCAAAAGGAGAAAGCAACAACATTGTGCACGTGCGTGTATCAGTGAGACTGATCTATCCGACAGCGAGGCAACGGCCACGCTTTCTTATTTTTGATACAAGATGTATCCCACGTTGCAGGAAAGACTTTGCCCGTCTCCTGGCTTCTACAGCTCTTCTCCGATCGACTGGCCGTTTCTGCGCGTGACGTGGCCATAAAACACCGCTCAGAGGCTGCTGCTTCAAGGATGCCGTCTCTCGTGGACGTTCCGCTTCTCTTTGAGCCTCGTGACCTGCGCTCTTTGATGTCTTAACGCCTGCAGCCCCCTGAATTGGCCCACCCAGTATCGTTTGTGTGTGAAGTGTGGTATCGCGTTTTCCTTTCAATGCGTCCCTGGAAGCTCATTTTCGGAAGTATTGATGTGAAGCGCCGCCACCTTCGTCGCTTTTTGTGTTTGTGTTTTTTTGTTTCATTCACGCCCACGAGTTTGCTCATCGGTCGAGCGATAGACAAGTATGCACTCTCGCAATCATGTGCTCTTTTTTATTTTCGTGTGTTGTTTTTCTAAGATGCCCTATGTAAACAGAGGAGGATCCGCCGCTTCACTGCCGCTATAGATCAGCCGGCTCTGGGGTGAGACGTTTTTTCGAAAGTTCGGGCCAACGTTTACTACTGTATCGATCGTTGAAATCTAAGAAAATGAGAAAGAAACAGCGTACGAAAAATACGGTAAAAGTGAAAAAAATGACAGGCTGCCTTCAAGTGTGCTTGCTCGCGTGTGTCAGCGTGGGCACCTCTTGGTTCAGCAACTTCGGAGAATAAAAGAGAAGATCAAGGGCAGTCGCATCTAAGTCCAGCCTAAAGACGGGTCATTCTTAGAGAAAAGCATCGACTGCTTTTTGCGCGCTCTTGCATTCGGGCAGTGCGAATTGTGAATAGACAGAGATATCTTAGGAATTGTATCTCGAGTTTTGAAGCAGTATTAGAGCCTACAGTTCGCTCTCTTTAAAGGGGCCCTGTAACGCTTTTTGAGCATGGCCAGAAAACGCTGCCGATTGCTAGTAGAGGCTCCCGACAACACGCGAGCCAAACAATATAGCAGAGCGCAGGGCCTGGTGTTCACAATAAATTATCAAAGTCAGCTAAAAGTGCCCTCTCGTCTCTCTACAAACCACGTTATATGCCCCAAAATTACACGTCAGCGGTCCATCTATCAGCCATTGGCTGATTTGAACACGGCGTGCTCGCTCGTTACAAAGATCGCCGCGGGAGGCCGCTACTTGTTCACGCGTGCGCGCGCGATCACACTTAGCAAGCCGCGCATTCAAAGAAAAAAAGAGAGAAAAAAGTGCTCAAGGTCGCGAAGCGCGCATGACGTTTTTATGTGGCCCTGCCATCTTTCCCAGTTTAGCTTGCAGCGCTTTCGTCAGGACAAGAGAAGAGAAAATGCAATTACAGCACGCGACAAACCTTCGTACCTCAACTCGCACTGGACGGATTCTTAAAATTTTTGCGATGTTGAATTCGTCAGGCAATAAGCTCTTCGAGTGGCTTCATTCCATGGTTACCTGAAAAAGTGTTTCAGGGCCACTTTAAGTAAGCGTGCCATACTGATAATTTAAGGGTGTGGATTGAGTTATAGCAACAGAACGGTAGAGGAGGGGATGTTTTTTATTTTCTAACTATTAGTAAATGACTTACAAAGCAAACTGTAGTCACTAAATATTTCGTCAGCTTATCTCACCCTCATCGTGCGGATGTAGCTGAAATTATAAAGCTGCGCAGGGCTTCGAGGTTAGAGTGAATCTTTAATAACCAAAACGCGTAATATTTCGAAGCATGAACTTCAAATACGTGCGAATGTGTCCTGTAGGGTGGGCATGTTCGGTTCGAAACACTTCCATCTTTTGTTATATAAACGGCATACTGCATATGCCTCGCAAAAGTATAGGAGGCGAAGTATATGCTCAACAAATGAAAAGAAATCTTTCATTTGCGAAATGGCGATATTGGCTGCGAAAAAAAAATCGACAAGTTTCTACGGCAACGTCGGTAAACGAAGAATGCTAATGCAGCCAAATTGCAATTGAAACATTCGCAAGCGCTTTCTGAAGATTACGTTATTTTGCCGTCTACCCATTGCAACATTACAAAACTGTCCTCGTGCACATGAATATCATTTGTCAACCCACTAATTCTAGATGGTCATGGAGCTGTGTCTTGTTTGTTTAGGCAGTAAAACCTGACTATATCAATATCGGTTAAAGTGAATGATCTTCTTTATTGAAGTATTTTAGAACTGCAGAATTGACGTCAATTTACAAGAAGTTTTACGGTACACCGAAGAAAATTAGCCAAAATGCTTCACATATTGATCATCAAGGAGATCTAAATACATGAAGTACTAGGCATTCTACCTAAAGAACCTCAAATTCTTTCGTGGGGCGGTACTTTCTCACATGCACTTCGGGGAATGAGCTGTGTGACAAGGAAGACCGTATCAATACCGCATTTTCTCGCCTAAAATCTTGGCCCGTATATAAACTCCAGGGTTAACTATAACTCTCGCGAAAGTAAGAATTAAACAAAAAAAATGTGTTTCTTAAAGGCCACTTTCTTGCCTTGTCGTTAGTTGCTACGTGAAAGCAACTTGTGCGCTAAAATTTGCATCGAAAATGCAGGACCTTATTTAAAAGCTTTATATCGAATTTATCAATATATCAGACTAATTTTTTCTTTTAGCAAGTTGGAAATATGAGGGTTCAATCGCATGGCCCGTTCCCCCATCTTTTTTTAAATAATAGTTGAGGCAGCTAAGAGCGTAAAAGGTCGTGCCGGAGATCTGGCATGCGACAGATGGCCTCTACCTCTCGTGTGGAAATCGGTATACGTGATTAAAGGTAGAAGATGCTTGAAAGCCCTGCTGGGAGAACATAGAAAGAAAGTGAGAAAGTTTGTCACATGAGGGTTTTTTTTTTTGGGATTTCAGTGGAAAACGTGTGCATTCTACCAAATCTTAGAAGACAGTCTTTTCTGTTGCCGGCAAGTCTGAGCCTGTTGATATCAGATCGCAAGCTTTCTTTCCACACCCCCGTATAATCAAGCCGTGACTGTCACATTCCGCCAAAAAAAATTATATTCACACATGCTTTAGAAGTTATGTTTAGTTTCAGTGTATAAACTGTTGCTCTCCGGTATCGCAGATATGAAGATCGCTTTAGTCTTCCACCAAGTCGCTCTACAGACCTTGTTTGCTTGACAATCTTGCTTAATGTGGAACTTTTTTCATGTGTGCTCTTGCTTGATGTTTGAGGGAAACGGCCGGGCATTAAACTTCATTCATTGTTCTGCTGTTTCCGGGATATTTTTATAGATAAATCATTTTTTGGTTCAAGAGTACATGAGTTTAAGAAGGAAATATGAACAGAGACAAAAAACAGAGAAAGATGACGTTTCCATCGGGGGTTGAAAAGACGACAGTGAGTAAGACACGACGCGGAAGAAAAAGATAGTCGTTCGCGAAAAACGGAACTGCACTTTCGCGTCGGCCGCCTCATCTGTTGTCTGCAAGGCCAGCGCTCGGTGCGCGTGATTGATATCGCGACCAGATTCCCCAACAAAGCCCAGAGTCCAGCGACGGCTGCACCCGAGTACACGTCGTGAGATCCAAATACTCGCAGGCAGCGGCACTGTGGTGATCCCCATTGTCCCAGAGTACGCATTAGTTTTCTGATTGTATGTTTGGCTTTCAGGCTTCAACTCTATCCATGCACAAAGTAGCATGTGTTTACATGCGTGCATATTAAATGACTGCAACATAATTATTCACCCATGATTTTTTAAGTGTTGTGATTTCATGTTTGTAATTTATTTTAGCTTGCTGCATGGTGCTCACACAGGCCCTCGACATTGAACGAGAAGCTCGAATGCATTTCTGTGGTTGCTACTGCTCTTGCAAACGCTTAGCTATTCTGGCCTGCTTTCGGTGGCTTCCAGGTTAATGCATATGTAATGGCGTGCTTTTATTATGATAGGGTGCTCTCAGTATCAAAATAAAAATGCTTTTAGCTTATCAAGTGAATACCCTTTCGTGGGGTGAAATGCAAAACACACCACTGATGACATGCTGTCCTTGTACACAGCTACACAACCATAGTAATTCTGAATCGAAATCGAAGATTGGCATAGGACCCTGAGAAATGTACGCGGTATAGAATAAGCCTCATATAGAAACCCGCGCCTGATTGCCTTTGTTTCAGAAAATACGTGATTTTGCTTGCTCTCATTGTAATGTTTCTTTCAATCAAAAGGAATGTAGGTTAAAGGTACCCTATACCACACTCATTATTTGGTTTCCACTTTGTGGATATGTGCGCAATGTGCCCCGGACTCGTCAAAGAAATCTGCGTGCCCGATGAAGAGGCACATGTTGCTAACGATAACGGAGAAAAAGGCCTAAGTACAGTGTTATATGGAGCTTTGAAGAGATGATAAAATGGTGAACGCCCGATGCAGCTCGAGCCGGCGTTTTGGCAGACTGACTTGTCTTCTTCAAGGCTGGAACTCAAAGAACCCTTCAAGAAGGCCATTCATCTTGTGAAAATGTCGGCTTCAGCGACACCCCACGTTCACTGAAAATATTTATCATTATGTCATTCTTTATCTCACTTCACTGAGTCACAACGTTGCATTGCCAATGAAAAAAAGAAATGTTAGATCGGGCGATAATCGCTCTACAAGCATACGGGAGCCCTGATGAATGCAACAGAATAACATCTCTAGGGATGACGATGTTTGAATGCCTCGGCACTTGCCGTACACTTTCAAATAAAAGAATTTAGGTCATCACCATCCTCATCATCAGCCTTATCTTAAGTAGTATTGTGTTTTGTGACATCACGCTTACATTATTCTTTCCTCACGTAGCTCAGGCAGCTAAGCTGCTGAAAGCTGTCATGCAGCAACCTTTCAGTAAAATGTCGCTAGATTGATTTTATTAGTTCTGTATTGATATTTTTTTATCTTTTTATTTAGCCCTTGCTGACGCATTAGTAGCAGAAGCGGCGTAATATGACTCCGCTTATACGAACCTAAACGTTTTTGTTGTGTCCTTCATTTCTTCGTAGTTCTCTTAACAGCAAAAACTGTTAGTTTGGGGTGATTGTAAAAAAAAACTTCGCGAAGAACGCTAAAGCTTTGGAGTTCGAAATTTGTATTTAGTAATCACCAAAACCTAAATTAAAAGCAAGCTTACTCGCGTGAATTTTTAGTTCGGTGTCATGCTATTAGGCCGCGAAGAAGCCACCACTTGGAAAGCTACAGGAAAGTACAGACTGACATACAAGCTCGCTCACACAGCTCATCCTCATGGCAAGTCCCCAATAGAGTCCTAAGTGAGCAGACAAAACATGTCGATTTTAATAGTCTCGCTTGGGTGTGAATACAACTGATGGGGCGTTGCCTGCGTAGAAACTGGTTAGCCCTTTCCCTTGCTGGGATTATTTTTTCTAACATCTTCGTTTCTAGCATGATCGAATATATTCATACCTTTACTTGCAGTGAGCCTATTCTAGGTGCGTTTTTTTAGAATTCAATCAGGTGTTAACGGGCAAGACGCGTGTTGTCAGATAAATTCTTTCTAACACTAATCTCAGAAGCTTTGCGTTTCCTGCCAGCTTGAAATATTCTGCCTTGTCTTTAAAGTGAGCCATCTTTTCTTAAATGGGTCTGTTCTTGTTTGCAATATACGATCCAAGTCTGCATGCACCCGATTTCGTTACGTAGAATTAGTTCTTTCAAGTACATTGAACAAACGTTGATTGTTTTTTTTTCCCTGACTCATCCCATCTTTCGTCCGTACCACAAGGAGTACGAAGTCCAAACGTTGTGCCAGACCTTCTGCATCATACAAACGGGTCATAAGAGTTCGAGTCTCGTTAGCGTTGCTCTCTGCGAGTGCTCGCACTTTGTGCTCCAGTGTCCTGATCGTACTAAACAATCTACAATCGTGTTCTATTTTGGCAGGTCTTTGTAAAATTTCATTTACGTATGTTTGTTTCTTGCCAGTTTAGTTCGAATCAATTTGACCTCTGAAAAAAAATATTTGACTATCTTTCAGTTTTATAAGGACGACTGGTTGATCAGACTCTGGGGGCAAACCGCCAGCAGCCGAGAGTGTGTTGGGTCCAGGTTTTTGTTCAGTATTTCCTGACTGCAATATAAGTTGTGATATGACAGAACTTCAATCATGAACGATAGTAAGAAAAGTACGTGGATCCGGTATAGCAAGACTATGGAAGCAAGTCGAGAGCCCTTAGTAAATAAGATATAGGCAGAAACAATTCGTCCCCTGCACGGGAAAAAAACGGGTTGCGTTGAGGCATGTGCGTTGTTTGCGTGCCACCAAACTCACTAGAAACGGCCACGGAATACGTGCCTGTTGTATTGATAAATAGTCAGATAGGGGGCAAATTAGACTTCCGGTTCTGGCAGTTGATATTCGCGCGCCAGGGAAGAGGGGGGGGGGGCCTGGCATAATGATCTTGAGCGGGACACCGATGCTCATAGCGGGGGCTGCATGGTCACCGTGTGGTAGGCGTGGTTTGCTCGCACAGAGGGCTGCCCGTTGTTAAAGTTTCGACAGGCATACACTCGACGTTGTAGTCTCTCCTAAGACGCTGTAGCCTGTCCTTATGGCTGCAGGTCATAACGAGCGAACACCACGGTGTGCCATCGATTGGCGTTGCATGAAGAGAGGAGGGGTGAGGAGTAGATCGCGATAAGCTGCTGCACGATAACAGACCTGTTTTGTTGAGACATGTTCGTGGCTTTTGACCCCTCTGTGTGCCAGAAAGTGCAGTGTTTAGTTCGTTTTTGTTGTCATAGGTGAGGTATGCGTCCTTAAAGGCTACCCTGTCGCTGGGTATACATTGAACTGTGTGTCCAGCATAAATATACCCTGGAAGACGGCCCGTATAGCACGGGAGAAGGGAAAGGGACTAGCATTTTTTCCTTCCCTTTTAAAATTCTAGTAAAGAGTGGTGTTTTATCGAAAATTGATTGATATCTGAGGTTTAACGTCCCAAAACCACCATACAATTATGAGTGACACCGTAGTGGAGGGCTCCGGAAATTTAGACCACCTGGGGTTCTTTAACGTGCACCCAAATCTGAGCACACGGGCCTGCTGCATTTTCGCTTCCACCGAAAATGCAGCCGCCGCAGCCGGGATTTTGTGAAAAACATATGCACAAAAATGGTGTATTATTTTCTCTATTGGTCTGTCTCTTTCTTTCAAGTTTCATTGATAAATGAGAAATATTTCGGAGCTTCAAACTGCAGAAGTTTTTCTTCACTTCTCAAGCCCAGTCCTGTACCTATAGCACGAACATTTCACACTTTGCGCACAATTTCACGGATCATGATTCAATATCAAATTTTCGCATTTATGTGAAATTAGAATGAATAAAGAACCATGGAAAATTACTGTCCCGGTGGATGAATATGAGAGCAAGTTTCATAAAGCCAGCGTAATGGTTGGTTAACATCAGCGTTTTTTTTTTTCATTCACACATATTTAAACGGAAGGCTTGCTATTCTGAGGCCTAGCTCTAACTTGGGTCTTCATTCACTGACGGTGGATCATCAGAATAAAATATCTTGTGTATATGTTTTTCTGCAGCCGGTCGTTTGTTTCCCTGAACAGCGCCATCATCGTTCTCGCGCTGTCCCAGCATACGCAGCTTATCCGAAGGATAAGCTGTCGTCGTCGAAGGCGTTGGAAGTGATGACAGGCCCTGCGAGCCACTGGCATTGATATATGTGTTTCGCACCCTGGAGAGGTCATCAACCTGCAAGGGAACACGAGATTACGGGATTACGCCATGTCCGTGCACGGCCCGTGTCCGGATATGCCCAGTTGCTGTCGCACCCACGCCTTGCGACGTTGCACCATCGGCGGAGAGACTCGCGAGAAAATAGTAATCCTGTCGATATTATCACGTTTACGCCGTTGCCAACGCAACTTGACCTGTCCGTTCCCGCCGCTATGGTGCCACATATGCAGTGATGTCGACGTAGACAAGCTTTTTGCTTGTTCTGCGCAAGCGGAACTGGAGCAGAAGAAAGAGGGATCGTGAGTTTAATCCTGATAGAGTATACAAGGATTACCAAGTGAAATACATATCATAGATTTAAACGCAATAGCTGGTGTACGCAACTGCTCGAAATACAACTACGACACGTCTGCATGACTAATAAAGGTAACGTTTGCTTGGACTTAAGTTCACAGCTCAAAATCACGCCCATATGACTTGAGGGGTATAAAAACAGTAATAATATCTGGGTGTTTTTGTCCCACAGCCAGTATATGAAAATGAGACACTGTAGCGGATGGATCCCGAAATTGCGACCATCTGGCGTTCTTTGACGTACACCGACATCAAACAGGACATGGGCCTCGTTACCATTTCGCCTCCATCGAAACGCAACTGTCATAAACGGTATTGGACCCGGAATATTCAGGTCATAAGTCGAGTGCTTTAGTCACAGCTGCACCGAACTAAATTTGAATAGAAGCCAAATATGAAAACTTGTGCAATACTTCGTCCTTACTGAAGGCGTTTCAATCTTTGAACATAGCCCTGCGGCATGAATTGGAGGTACTAGAGGTACTAGTTTTGCAATGGCTTTGTGAACTGTGCACAACAGTAGAACTAAAATTGCTACCCGTATATAATTCAGGTTGTATCGAAAGCAACAAGTAGGGAACAATGTGTTCACCAGTGTGGGCCATAGTTCATGTACCATGATGTTAAATATATAAATCATACTTCAAATGTCCTCATTCACCTAAACAACGGTTGACTTGTATCGAAAACACTGGCACTGGGACATAGCACTGACGTTTGGGTTATTGGTTCTTGTACGGCTGTACAAAATGTAGTCTGTCCTTCAATTAGGAGTTCCTGGGGGCACCAATATAAGTGTAGGCCTAAGTCCTCATTGTCAGGAGTGGTACAATTATGTTTATTCTTCTGCAGTTTACGAACGGGAAAGTTATCCGTTTAAGCCCGGTATTGTTTCTATTACCACCTCATGCATTATCTTCTAAAGCGGATAGGATTGAAACGCAATTGATGTGATATATTGATCATAAATAGCTCAACGGATGGCGATCACAGCTGTGTTTTTAGGAAGCCGTCTGGCAAATAGTTCCTTGTATCTCATACCACGAAACTAAGACCATTAAGGGTGTGAGCCACATAGTTCAGGTAAACATCACCCGACTGGGCCACTTAAGATGAACAGAATGGTCGTCCTCAAACGGCGGTTCAATTCAGAAATCGGTCAATTAGCAAAATTCAATATCTTTTAACCATCTTATGATTCATTGTGTTTGCAAATAATATGCGATTCCCTCTATCTAGTTATCAATTTGTTGGCCAATACTCCAGAATGTGTGTGAGCCATACTTTAAATCCGTCATCATCATCATTAAACGGGTATGAGCCAATGCGCGGCAAATAAAAAAAAAACTTAGCGCTAAGCCATGCCCCCGCAATGGGAGGCAGAAAATGGCGCGCTTTTTATCCTCTTCTTTCTCCCACCCATTCTCTCTCTCTCTATCAGAAAATTATCACCACGACAAACGATCATTCGCAACATAAATCGGGTAAATCCTACTTTACATCTGATCCAATAAACATGAAGGCAGCAGTTGACCCAATAAATGACGGCGCAGCCACGGCGGGAAGCCAAAGACTCCGAGTACCAGCGCTGCCGTTGAGTGGAAGTAAAAAGGCGCGCCACAACTCGAATCAAATGCAGCCAAAGAGGCCATGACATTTAACAGTATTGCTGAATTTGTAGCAAATCTAACAGTAGTGCTAATATGAACAGAGTTTCTAAGATGCAGCCTGAAGGTATTCTCGCAATTCACTGCATGGAGTGCGGTTGCCAACACCTCTTTATTCACACAAGCATAATTGGAAGGAACACTAACGAAATGGCAACGCTTGTTATATAAGCGCGATTCATCACCAAGTTTGCTGGGACCTGTATCAGCAATATCCATGTGTATCATTATCACCGAAAGAAATAGAATATTAGAGTGTCACATGATTTGCTTTAGATACACGATTTATGTTTTCGGCACATGGTTTGTTACGTGCTGTTTTAAGGTATATGTGTTGTTGATTGTCGGAATCAACTGCATTGTTGAAAATTGGCGTGGTGTATGTGTTATGTGTTTTCTTCTCCATCCCGTCCTGTATGTACTATACCACAGATACTGTGGATAACCAACAATGATGTGATATGTGGGGTTTAACGTTCCAAAACCACCATATGATCATGAGAGACGCCGTAGTGGAGGGAAATTTAGACCACCTGGGGTTCTTTGACGTGCACCCAAATCTGAGCACACGCGCCTACAGCATTTCCGCCTCCATCAATATGCAGCCGCTGCTGTCGGGATTCGATCTCGCGACCTGTGGGTCAGCGGCCGAGTACCTTAGCCACTGAACCACGGTGGTGGGGCGGCATATAGAAACCAAGAAACCCACGTGCAATTGTCTTTCCCACAAGTGAGCTGGTCGTTCGTTCAATTGGGGCGGGTGCCTCAAGTTGATTTATTGTAATAATGACTGCGACTTTATGACCAAAACACCGATATTATTATCAAGGACTCCGTACTGAAGGACTCCGGAAGTTTAACGTGCAGTCACATCAAACTGTCGACGGGCCTTTATAGCGTTTCACCTCCATCGATATATGACCACCACGGCTGGGGTCCACCTTTGGATCAGAAGTCGAGTATACCGTAACCGCCACACCACTATGGCGGACGAAAACCGATGTTGGGACCGGCCAATGAGACCCATCACCGTGTCTAATTCAGATTTTGTTGCACTGTAATGGTCTAGAAAATTAAGCTGACGTAGTTTTCCTGCTCAAACGTTTGGAAATGTAGAAGCTCCCCTAAAGAACGGAGAAGAGAAGGACCAAGCCAGATCGCCCCAGAGTGGTCTTTTTCACCAGAGTGGTCATTTGCAACAAATCGTGGTCGATCACTTTGTGCGCGCCTGAACCGCGCTATCGGTTCTAGTGGCCGGTGTGGAAGATCACGAGCATGCCGTGATAGGCTAGTTGATATCGCATCATGAGAAGTGCACAGACGGGGATGAAGCATGGCGTGTGAGTTTTGGATTTTTGTATGTCTTGGGTGCCTAATATGCGTTGTGTGTTCCTGTTTTCCCCGTCTGCGTGTTCTTAATATTTCATGTTGTGGGTGACTCTTCAAAATTCAGTACGTCTCCCTCTCAGCGCTCGCTCTCCGCTCAGCCATTCTGAAATTACATTTGTGGTTGTGGTTAAATTCGTTTCCCATTCGAGCCCAATATTCTTTGCACTCGGTAGACTTGAGTTCCATTTTTGAGGCATTATCAGCATTATGGATCCCCAGGTGGTCAAAATTTCCGCAGCCCTCCACTACGGCGTCTCTCATAATCATATGGTGGTTTTGGAACGTTAAACCCCACATATCAATTAACATATCAATATCACCATTATGGCCACCCCATCAAGTTAGAACAGTTTAGTTGTGTGATATATTGAATGTGTTGATGTTCGCTTATCTAGACCATCATGGGAGCGATTGTTCACGTTGGCTTAAATGGTCCGTGTGGACGTAATTTTTGGAATATATAGGGCATGTAAAAACAGCGACACAAAAAGCAGTTTTTTAAAACACAAAAGAATAATTTTGTGCACTTCTAACAATAAGAATGTTATTTCAGTATTTACGTAAAGGTGCCTACATAAACAAGGTACAACCCTCCTTATTTGTATACACAATATCTGGTCAATTCGAATTTCGTATGACCGGAATAACTGTCAAAATTGTGCAAATGCCAAGTTACCAAAAGTATTAAACGGACACTAAATAATTGTCTGTCCGATCAATTTTTATTTTCCTAATGGATACGTAAATTCAATGCATATTTTCCGGAAAAGTAACGTAACAGCCGAAACTTTCATCATTTGCAACCACTTTCTCACTGAGACCACGGCTCATGACCCTCTGTGTTAAACTACAACCTGCTCTGAACGCACTCTGCACTGCCTACCACCACCGACATCACCGCGAGCACGTGATAATACCTTTTCTTTCGCCAAAAAAAAAATGAAGACATCAAGTTATTTGTTATTTGGGTGCACGTTAAAGAACCCCAGGTGGTCTAAATTTCTGGAGCCCTCCACTACGGCGTCTCTCATAATCATAGAGAGGTTTCGGGACGTTAAACCCCACATATCAATCAATCAAGTTATTCGTTCATCAAAATGTAGTAGCAAATGGGTTTTTTGCGAGCACGTGGAACCCGGCTGAATCTATTCATCTTCAACAGTTTCGACCATGTTTGAGCTTTGTGACAATGCGCGCGCACAGCCTGAACTCAAATGAATATACTGAGTGTCCTGTGCAAAGAAAACGTGGATTGCTAAAGACGCGGATGTATAGCATGCGTGCCGTTATTACGGCAAGCGTGTGGGCTACGCCCCAGAGGTATAGCCAAGGGGAGGGTTGAGGGAAAGAGGGAGTCAAGCTCCTCCAAAATTGTTCAATTTCGCTCGCGTATATATACACGCATACATACAAATGCACGCACGAACAAAAAAAGAATACGGTTATCTCTCCTAAAAATATTTTTGGCTACGCCCAGAGTCTAAACAAAACGTCTGAGCTATGCCCCTTCCGTTGAAGGAACCTGGCTCGCAATCGTGGGTGGCGGCCTTGCCATTGTGAAGGTCGGCGGCAGTTTCAGCTGTTGCCGAACACCGTTTTCTGTTTTTCGCATCACACGATAGTGGTGTATCGTGCTTGGCATGCTGCCGAGGATCGTCTTAGATTAATCGGGTGGCGGCAAAGTATGACCGAATTAACCAAAATTTGATGCTAACTTGCAATACAAATGATTGCCGGGACAGGATAACATGACTAAATTATGCGATTTCCCGAATCAGGAGGGGGGGTTTAATCAACAAGCTTTTACTGTAGATATCTGCTAAATCACGTAACATCCATGCAGGACGAATGAGATTCGAATTATATTTCGAATATAGAATTACAGCACTTAGTCACAGCTACTTCATAAGTCTCTGTGTGGCATCGGATGGTCATGTGTTTACTTGGCATCTTAAAGTATGCTCAACCTGCATCTTCTTCGAGTGTGTTTCTTGACGTAAAGGAAAAACTAAGAAAAAAAAGGATGCCAGCATGAACAACACGCGAAAGCTTTCGTGAACGTGGAGAGCAGCGAGAAAGCAGAATCCATCATTCTTGCGGTAGTCATTAGCTCACGCCATGATGCACTCGCTTATCGCAGCTCAGTTTTCATACTCCGGCCATATTAAGACGCGTGGCGTTCGCTTGCCTGCAGAATCGTAGGAACGCGCTCCGTTACTGCTTCTGATGGGCTCTTTCATTAAAGCTCTCACCGGCTCCTTCAAGCGTTTCATGCTAAGGCTTCATCGTTTCTTGTAGCTCGTAATCCTGGTAAAGGAGAAAGGTTCAGAATAAAAAAATCCATATCATTTTGACGGAGAAAGCGTGCACAAAAAACATTAGACTTCGAGCCCTGTGGGATATGCGGTGAAGGTTTACGGTTTATTCTCCTTACTTAGGCACGTTTTCGTAAGCTTTTGCCTCGTTCAAGAGGGCGACTGTCTGGCTGGCAAAGATTAGCAGCGCCCGCGAGTGGTGTGCGTCGTTTCGTAAGGAAGATAAGTAGACGAAGGACCGCACTTTTCGGGTTGAAAACGGCGGGCAAAGGCTGGCTAATCACATGAGTAGAAAGCGTAACGATGTAACGAGCACTCTGGCAACCACGACAAGATTCGTAAGGCATGCCCGTGGTGCCCTGAAAATGAAATAGGCGATAAACTGTATCACATAATAATGAACTACTTATTGAATTGAAGTGGAGTTGCGATAGGTAGCACTTACGGGGTGGCACATTTGGGTAAATTTACTGTATCACATTGCAAAACGTGTGTGTTACCGGTACATTCGGACATTTGGGTGCATTAAAATAAAAAAAATCAATCTAGTAGTCAACTTACTACATCACACACTGTGACTCCGCGAGCCAAGGTGACACGGTTGCCAGATTTTTTCATTTTTTTTAGGGGCGAAGCTTCTTAAGGCGTAGGCTGAGCATCCCGTCGTAATCGTATCCACCTCTCGTTAGTTCTATAACCGGCCGCACAGGGCGGTACCTGTACACATAACAAAATGCTTATACGCTAAAAAAATTCAAATGGTGAGATACTAGAGGACGTTACTTGTAGTATGATAAATAATAAAAAATCACAGCATATCAATGGAGTGAATGATGATGAGTGAGGCAAAGCGTGCAGCAGTCCGTCCGTGCTTCCATCTGTCCGTTCGTTCTTGCTTCCGTCCATCCGTGCGTCCGTCCATGCGTCCGTCACTGCATTCGTCGAACCCTGCGTTCGTCCATGCATCCATGCGTTCATCCTCGCGTCAGTTCGTCCATCCGTGCGTCCATCTATTCGTGCATACGTACATGCGTCCGTCCATCCTCTCGTGCGTCCATCCGCGCGTTCATCTATCCGTCCGTCCATGCGTCCGTCCATCCATGCATCTGTCCATGCGTTCGTTCATGCGTCCATCCATCCGTTTATCCGAGCATCAAACAGACAGACAGACAGACAGACAGACAGACAGACAGACAGACAGACAGACAGACAGACAGACAGACAGACAGACAGACAACGAATGGACGCGGCCAGTGGACGATTCACAGTTTGCCGATAAAAACCTCCGAAGCTTCGCTCTACTCATCATCATTCACTGCGTGGATATGCTGTGATTTTTTTCCTTCTAAACTTTGCCCGCATATCATTCAGTAACAGGAGGTCTTGAAAAAATTTCAGGCTGGGAGCATTTATTCATTGGACTATAACAACGCTTTATGTAGGTATACGAGATGTTTAGAAGGCTAACTGTGAAAGAAGTTCAGCGAGGAATGAGACTGTAGCCAGCGTTTCCTAAACAAAACCCGTGTTCGCCAGGACACCAACTGCTTCGATGATTAAGACGAACACGTTTTGTCGAAGCACTGTTTGCAGCAGCGTTCATTGATCGAACAGATCGCATGAGTTCATATCTTCGTTTCTATGTTTACTTATTTCCTGTGCATTATGAAAATTAGTGCTTCCCTTTTCTCTATTGTGCCTTCTTTGCGCTCGATATGTGGACACTTCACTTCAATATGTCAAGAATTCATATGTCGAGAGCACACTGCTTCTAGTGCTCAGAGAAACCAGCAAACGTCATCAAAACATCACGAGGAAAAACTTGACGAGCATGCGTAGTCACTGCCACAATCCGCACATCCTCAGCACTTGATAACACAAGAAAAAAAATTAGTGCTGCCAAAGAGAGCTAGGGAGTACGAAGTTAAAAAAACTAAAAATGTCAAATAGAAAAGCTGTCGGAAAGGCGTATACGCCCTGTTTAAAAAAAGTTTATTTACAGCATGTAGAGAACACAAAGGCTTCATACCATTCCAGTAACAGGGCACATACACTTCGGCACATCTATATTTCACGACTAACATCACTACGTTACATTGAAGACATTTGCTCTAATATACATGATTATGTTGGCATACATGTACACAAAAATTCAATGTGATATCACGATACAAGGGTATAACGATACAATAGATCCAAATGAAACACAATTTGTAACAAATGAAATCATATATAACAACTCAACAGGCGCTGCTTAGCACCAAGTCGGTCGAAAAATGAGTTGTATCTTTTCGTGTTCCACCTTGACGAAAGGGCACGACCAATGCCGCAGAAACTCTTGCTCCCCGAGGAAGAAAAGCTCTTCGGAGAGGAACGCGAGGATCTCTCCTCTCATTCTCCCCAGTATCGGCCACAAGGCACGCCGGCGGCAATTGGCAGCTACGGCCTCACATCGGTTTCTCCAAAGGCTGAACAGCCCCGCAACTATTAAGAGAGCGGAGAAGCGGCTACGCGGAAATCGGCCGTTGGACACGAAAGTTCGCACACACTGTCCCCGAAAACCAGCATTAACCGCACGCCAAAAAAGGCGGGAAACCACACATTCAAACGTCGCATGTCGATTGGTCTCTACCATGACGCAGTTGGGGCAAGTGGAAGTGCGAACCACCTGTCATCGCTGCAACCGATCTCGCGTGGGGAGCAAGCCCCAGCCCAACCTCCAGACAAAGTCTCTGAGATGCCCTGGCAACACTGCGGCAGTTATTGGTTTCCAAGCGCGGTTCAATACAGATTGACGATGCTGGGGCACTGAGGGCCGTAGAAATGCGGCCATTGTGTCCACCACTTTAGAATCGGCCACCTCTATCTCTGGGCACGTAGCTTCCAACCGTCGGTGAAATGCCAGAAGGGCTCGATACAAAGATGGTAATTCAGTTGATTGGGGACCTTTGTTTATTTGGCTATCCGGCAAGAAGACACGTAGTGATGGCCCCAGATGGTAGCGAGCCAGTCTCTGAGAGGGCATGTCATCATTACTTAGTATTCGCAATAGAGTGCGGAGGCACAATGTAGAAGCCGCGACGGAAACGTCAGGGAATGCAAAACCGCCTTGATCTCGCGGTTGAGCTAACGCTGGACGCGATAACAATTCTGTGCCACCAGACCAAAAAAATGAGCTGATGCAGCTTTGCACTTTCCTGCAGACGTGGAGCGGTGGTTTAACAGAATGGCAAAGGTACCAAAATTTTCCTAGGTACACCGTTTGAGTTAAGTATCGGCGTTCCAAGAGGGGGAATTCGAAGTACTTGGCTGCTTTGATATCATTTAGAAGGGTTTGTACAACGGATCACCAGATGCTATCCTGTATACCAAATACAGTGAAAGTCTCTCCGAGTATTGAAATCTCAGAAGACCACTGTAAAGGCGACGTGATGTTGATACGACCGCAGGGGTTGCCAATGAAAAAATACTGGCTTTTAGAAAAGTTTAACTTTGCACCGGAGAAAATACCGAAATCATGGAATGTATCAAGAGCATGCTGCAGCGACTGTTCATTATGTACATATAGAGTGATATCATCTGTATATGCAGTGACCTTTACTTGAGTGTTATCGGGTAGAGGTAAGCCACGAATCTGCGGGTGATGTTCAACGGCCCTTAAGAAGGGCTCTAATGCAAGGATAAATAACACTGGGGAGAGGGGACACCCTTGACGGACCCCACGCGTGACTCTAAATGCGTGACTCTCACGGGAATCTAAGTAAAGGGTACTTTCTAAATTAGTGTACATCGCGTTGATAAGGTCAATGAACTTATCCGGGAATCCGTATGCATGTAAAACATTTAGTATGTAGCCATGTTCTATGAAATCAAAAGCTTTCTCTTGATCTAATGAAACCAACAGTCCTTGCGCACATCGGCTAATGGTGTATTGAATGATGTCCCGCGTTAACCACGTATGGGTGTGTATTTCTCGGCCCGGAACAGAACAGACCTGGTGGGGAGGGATTAATGTTGCAAGAAATGGACTGATTCGGCGCACCAAAATGTTAGCCAAGAGCTTGTAATCTACATTGAGCAGGGTAATAGGGCGCCAATCTTCTGGTCGCGTGGACATTGGGTCTTTCTTGGGAACTAGTGTTATACGGCCTTTGTGGAAAGAAGTTGGAAGTGTAATATCTTGCAAACACTTGCGAATGACGCGTGACATAGTTGGACCAATGATAGGCCAGAACTGTACAAAAAGCTCTGCAGGGAGTCCGTCAGGCCCTGGGGCCGATCCCTTTTTCATTGCGTCTAATGCGCCTTTGATTTCGTCATCGGATGGCGGTGATAGGAGGACGTCATTTGACATGTTGGAATCATGAGGTAAATCTGTTAGCAGAGGATGCGAAGAAACGGATCCTGGGTAACAGACATTAGCACCAGATTTAGCCATTGACTCAAAGTGTTGAGTGAATTCCTGAAAGTCGCACGTACCCGCAGCAGCTGGGGTGATAGAGTTCAGCGAGTGGGCAGGCGAGCCTGGTGGACAAAGCAGAGCTCCGCGTGCATACGTTAGCACCTCAGGGTGCGCACAGGGTGCACGTCTACAGCGCCAAGCTGCAGCCGAGAGTGAAGAAGCGCGCATAATACGCTGGTACCGTTCAACGAGCTCCTCTTGCCATGCCCGCACTACAGTGGAAGGACTGGGATCACGATTGGCAATGCGTATCTTCTGGATTAACAATGACGCATCTTTCGACATACGGGTGCAAAGTCCTCTGCCCGACGCACTGCAATGATGCCGCCACTGTTCTTTGAGGCGATCCCAGTCAGCTACATCGGCCCCAATGAGCGATGCGCGTAACGCTCGGGATAATTTCTCCGTAGCCTGAGAGTCCTGGAGAACGCGGCAATCGAGACGCCATGGTCTGTGAATCGTTGGCGTCCCCGCTGGCAGGCGGAGAGAGAACATAACCGGCCGATGGTCGCTAATGTATACTGGTGTCGGTGGCAATGACATTACCTCGGTGTCGTGAACGTAGGTAATGAGACTGGGGGATGCATACACGCGATCAATTCGGCTGCTCGACGCTGCTCGACGCCAAGTATAGGCATAATTACTGTCATGCATACTTTGATGAATGTCACTCAATGCCAATTGCTGCACTAGACGTTCGAGTTCTCTGGCATTCCAGTTTGACCGGCCGCGACCCGGACCTCGAATGTCTGCGTGTGAGTCTAAGACACAATTGAAATCCCCTAAAAGTACCACATGTCGGGAATTTAAAAGAAACGCATCAAGAGATTGGAAGAACGCGTTTGAGTTCTCGCGTGCCGCTGGGGCATACACGGCAACAAATCTTATTCTTAATGAGAAAAAGGTGCAGTCGAACGCCAGCACGCGTCCGAAGGCATCGAAGGAAACATGATGGTCACGTAAAAGACCTCGGTTAAAAATAACGACTCCGACGCCAGTCGAATGCGTGCTGGCGTACGAAAAGAAACAATCAATATTGAACGCGCGCTTGAAAGCGAGTACATCAGAAAGCTTGAAAAAATTTGTTTCTTGCACGAACAGCAAATCACAGTGCACTGAACGTGCAAAAGCCAATACAAAGCCTGTTTTTGTGGATTTCGGAAACCTTGAACGTTAAAAGTAATAACTTTTAGAGTAAGAGCCATGGGGAAAATGAAAACATAGTATAGGATCACGCAAATGCGGGGGTACCTTTATCAGGTGCGGGAGCCAATGCCCCGCAAGTGGCTGAGTCATTTTTTCCGGCCAGGCGATCCACCGGAGGCTCGGGGCTTCCGGGATCGCGTCGAAGTCCGCAGGGGACTTCTGTCTCTGGTGGGGGCTTCTAAGTCACGAGTAGTTATCCGGTGGCGTTTGGTGTTCGGGTTTTTGAGCGAGGATGGTACAAAGACGTCTCCACTGTCCTTGCTCATGTCACTGGGGCTGGTGTCTTCGTCAATTTGTAGGGGCGCCTCACTCGCGGTGCTATTGGAGTCCTCGTAGATGCAGGCGTCGTCGTCTTGAGATGTAGACTCCTCGATGACACCTGAACTTGTTGTCGACAGAGCAGCAACGCGAGGAGCCTCAGCTGCAATATTCCCATCCGAGACGCCGTCCTCACGAGGCGCTTCGTCTGACGAGGGCTTGGCCTGCGATTCCTCAGAAATGGCCACGGGGCGCGGGGAACTTAAGTTTTCAGTACCTGGAGGGATTACCAGGCCCGGAATCGTTGGAAACGGAGTGGGTGTCTGGTGCAGCGTCGCGATTGGCACACCTTGGTCGTGGTCGGTTACCACGGCTCGCGTTGACGAATCGTCGCACTTGTTCTTAGATGGCGTTCCTGGTTGAAGTGGGGGGAAATCCTTGGATGCCGCCTCGGAATACGATTGCCTGATGGTGCAGGCCACGGTGGCATGCGGGTCCCCACAACGGCGACACGGCAGCGAGCAGCCTTTCCCGTCGTGGCCATAAACGCCGCACCTTCCACAAAACGGAGCTGTGCAGTTCATGCGGAAGCGCCCACTGTCTCCACATCGACGACACACTCTCTGGATGCCTTTATAGTCACAGGTTACTCGATGGCCCGCGACCTTGAGGTAGTTGGGCACCGGTGACGAAGCCTTCATTTCCATGCGGACGTATCGCGTCCCAGTGGTCACGGTTGGGCGCGATCCCATGAGTCCTCTGGTGATGTGCAGCACCTTCCCGTATGAAGAGAGTGCTTGTGCGAGGACTCCGCTGGGTACGCGGCACGGCAGGAACAGGACGGTCACTTGGGTCACTTGGGGCCCCAGGGGTACGATGGCGACGCGCTCTCCTCGGATGATGAGGTGCGACGCGTGTACGATTTGGGCCAGTGCGGCCTCACTGTTGACGGTAACTTGGTAGTTCCGGCCTCCAAAGTGCTGAACGCAGTACACTTCTTCGATTCCTACTATTGAAGACGTCGCGTCAACGACGTCTTCGGGACTAGTCCCCTCGGGGACGACTATGTCGAAGGCTAGCGCCTTCTTCGGGGGCTGGCTTGCCATGACGGGCGTCCGCCAGCCCAGAGACGCCGTGAGACGCTAACGACGACGTGAGACGCTAATACGCTCCTTATGGCGTGGCTTAACGATAACCACCTCAATAGCCGCACGTTATCGAAAGCTGCCGAAGCGGACTCCTGTATTGCTCTCGTGTCATGTTCTGCGCATTTGTGTTTGTAGCGTAGCCATATGCGGACACTCAATCCAGTGGCTGCCGGCAATGTCTACTGCCTCTGTCGGACTTTCGGATTCTTTATCTTCGTTACTGGCTGCGTCATACGCTCAGCGTTCAGGGAAGTAAAACCCTCTTCAATTGGGCACCAGCGGACATCTTCTGTCTTTGCTCGAAGCGCACTAACTTATTTATACCTTACACATTTCTTTGGTAACTGTTTTCGACTGAGTACAAATGCGGAATGATACGCAGTTACATACCTGTGGACTATAATCTAATTAGCATAGTAGAGTTCTTCCACATAAGCACCAGTTTTGCTTTGTTATTTTCTAACACGAGAGTATTTCGTGCTGAGGCCTACAAAGAATTCATTAACGTCGTTCCCGTTACGCAAACCACCTCCCTAATATTCCTAAAAGACAACAGCAGAGAAGAAAATCACCGCCATATCCACGAACCATGTAACAGGAGCTAGCCCAAATACATGATCGGATAGGCCGGAAATCCTGCGTGCAGATCTGCTATCATCACACGTAGATTGACAAGGTTGATATTGACAACGTTGCTGAATTCACCACTGCAGTACATACGCAATATTTATTTATGTACAGTTGGATGCACTATACACATTTTCAGGAACTACATACAATTTATATACACGACAAACAGCACCGGGTTTGCTTGCGAGCGAGCCCTCTTCGGTTCAGCCTTCCGGGCTGTCATTACAGGGTCTTGGTGGTCAGCACGAACTGCAGCTGCGTTGCGAGCCTACCGCGCTGCTGCATTGACTTGTGCGTTGCACATGCTGCTGAGCGGTGACCAAGTGTGCTCCCTGCGTGAGCTACCAACGAAGAGAAAGGAAGCGAATGTGCCGAGAGTGGTGTGTGCCGCCATGAGCGACGGCGTGCCACCTAGCGAGCGTTCTTATAATCACCAGAAAACAGACGTCTTGGAAGGCGCGTTCGCGTGCGACCAGGCCAAACACCACTGACACCCTCCTCTCTCTTTCACATTCCTTTCTTTCCCTAATACCCATCATCCCCCGTGTGGCGTTGTTGAGGTGACCCCCTCAGAGAGAGAGACAGTTACCACGACAAACTTTCTTCTTTACTTCCCTTTCTTTAAAATCCACTTCGAGGAGAGGAGAGCATGGGCCATCGAAAACCAACGCCTTGGGGGGGGGGGGGGGGGGGGTGCACAATCTAGTGAGCATTGTTGGAATTACCGGAGAGGCGACCTCGAGAGTGACCGCAGAAGTGTACAGGCTACTCTGGTGTACAGGCCACCAACATGGGACAAGCCGGGAGCAGGAGGAGCAAGCTTCTAGAACAAGAAGAGCTTTCGTTGCCATTGACCACCTGGAAGTCAAACCCACGACATTTCGGCCTATGTCAATAGGTAGACAGCGCTGTACCCACTGTGTTACCGACCCACGGCTCACAAACGCGCCTCATATCTTAAATTTTCTACCTCTCCCGGCGCTTTTGGTTCTTTATGGCGGTTGCCGTCTAGAAGTTTTGAAGTGAAGTACAGCATCATGAGACTAAAGAGCGCCGACCGAGAGCGCTTCGATTTTCGGTGCAGCGGAGGCCAGTTCACCGATTTTCCACACCCATTTTTTAAAATAATTAATTATTACTTCTTTGACCAACAGGGATTGGCGACGAAATGAGCGCGATGGTCCTACTAAAAATAAAACTGCCCTTTTTAGCACCGCAAAACGCATGGGTCAAGGGTGAAAATTCCCGTGAGCGAGTGCTGTAGTGCCGCAAGAGACATGACAGGGTTCGCGCGTTCACACATCAAGCTACGAGCTCTGTCTTTGGCACTCCTGTAGCATCATGCGGTAGTCAATCCATGAGAACAGGCGTAGGTTACCCCATCAGTGATGAGCGCACATCTTGCCATTCATCTTCAAAAGTTAGGGTAAAGCAAAATGTCCATCTGTCTTCTTTATTCTTGATTACTTTGTATTTGATTTCGCCCGTGTGTGACTTCGTGTAAACAAACATCACTTTTCCATGTATCTCCCATTCTATAATTTCTGAAGCAAGTGGTAGTATTGCTGAATAAAAATATACTTGGTTAAAAAACGGTGTCGTTATGCCGAAGCACGAGAACAAAAGGCACGTGAGCTTGCTGAAGCATCACTGGTTCACCTGCTTCGTGGTGATAAAGTCCTGTTTGCTCCACACGAGCTTAAGTTTTGTTTTATTCAGCTCCACTGTTAAAAGCAGCATAAATGCCAGCATTATAACCATTTACGTTAATATGGCGGCAAAATGTTCATTTCCTGATATGAGACCCCAAAGGTTCAAGACGTTATTTCATAATAGCGCTTTTTTCCCCGAAAATCAAACCCAAAACAAGCCGGGCACTCGGAAGTCTTTGAGCGCCAACGTGTGATATTTCCAGAAAGTTGATACTCAACGCTTTTTTTTTTTCAAGCAGAAAAACACAATCCTCTTTTCTAATCCAGTGGGACAGTCGGGCAGGAAAAGAAAATACTTCCGGCTTCCTTTTTTTTTTCTCGCGTCCACTTCTTATATACGTGTCCCCGGCATCAAAGGCTCCTTAATTCCATTTTGCGCGCCCGAACAGCTCTTGGTTCATGAAGGCGTGGTTCAAAGATTCGAGAGCGAACTTACACTTCTTGGAACGTCATAAATGGCTCTGTTCGCCTTTTTCTTCAACATGGTATAGAAAACGAAATATATATTTCTGCTACACCCGCAGCTAACACGTGTTGAAAAAGAGAAAAAGAAAGAGAGAAGGATGGAAGGAAGGAGGGAAAGAAAGAAAAAAGAAGGAAGGAAAGAAAGAAGGAAGGAAGGAAGGAAAAAAGAAAGAAAGGATAGAAGAAGGAAAGAAGGAGCAAGAGCTTGTGCAATTAAAAAATTAAAATTTGAGAGTGATTCTGTGCGCCATAAGGCCAAATACCTGGCCGCCTCTTCGGAAGAGCTCTTCTTAAAGAACTTTCAAGATAGAAATGCGAATGGTGAGTTCTGCTAAATAATAGGTATATAAGTACGAACGTAGAAAAACACTTGAATAGTCCAGGCAAAATATATGTACGAAAATTATGCTGTTATTTCAAAGAACAGACAGAAAATCGAGATTTGTGAAGGAACGAAGAGGTTATTGAAATCTGGCACACGCTAGCGCAAAAAGAAAGAAAAGAAACAAAGACCCCGTGAAAAGCAGTGTTGAAGAAGGATAAAGAAGGTTCATCTTATTTTCAAGGAAATGTGTAGCGACGTAGCATCATCCCGTCGCTGCTTTTCGCAGAGATTTAATCCCAGAAAATATCTGCACTCCAATTCTTTCTTGCACCATCCAAAAATTACGTCTTCCTTCAGGAAAGTGAAACGTGTCGCATGGCTCACTCAAGAAACACTAAGCATGCGGGCTTGCGCTTGGAGCCTCTGTGCACAACCTTCGCCACACAACCAAGCCCATCATCTTGGTTCACTTACTTTTTTGAACTTTTTGTTTACCTGTAGTACCAAGGTAATCTGTCTTCTCCTCTACCAATCGACTACACACAACACACCCGTCCCGTTATCGAGAGCGGGCCTGCGCTGGGAATGACTACAGGAATAGAAATGGGCTTCTTACTTCTTATGGCTTGCTGTATTGCGTTCATGAGTGAGTGAGTGAGTGAGTGAGTGAGTGAGTGAGTGAGTGAGTGCAGTGGAGTGGATGAGTGGAGTCAGTGAGCTAGTGATTTTTAATGAATCTGGCGCCCCTTAACGTGGGAATGCAGTGTCGCAGGAGGATGCAGCGACAGTAATTTCACATATATCCGAGGAAGCAAGCCATCCGATGCAGATGTGATTTGTTGTGTAATAAACAATGCGGTATATTTTTGTAAGCGTTTATATATTTACCACGAAAGACACAGTCAAAGAGAGAGAAATGCACAAAACAAGATGACCTCGGGTCCTTTTTCTTACGTCTGCTCTTTCGGCGCTCTTCCCGGCTGCGGCGGCTGCATTTCCGATGGAGGCGGAAATGTTGTAGGCCCGTGTACTCAGATTTGGGTGCACGTTAAAGAACCCCAGGTGGTCAAAATTTCCGGAGCCCTCCACTACGGCGTCTCTCATAACCAAATGGTGGTTTTGGGACGTTAAACCTCACAAATCAATCACAAATCAATCAATCTTTCGGTGCTCAATTTACTCTTATTAACACACACCCGATGAGGGGGAAATGACGGGGCAGTGCTTTTCGATTATCCATCGTTGTCAGAGCCACACCTGCATATAAGTTCACGTACAGCTGCATTTACGCTTATCCGACAAGAAAAAAAAGTACCGACACATGCCTGTGGGTGAGGGCAGAATGCAATATTTATGTTTATTCCTAACAAAGCTTATGACATACTTAAGGCGTAAGCCTTAAGTATCGTAGTACATGGCCCCTTGAACGAAACACGGCAGGTGAATTAAGTGGTATGAAAACCCACGTGCTACATTCTATATTAACGTCACATTACGACATCACGATAATACGCAATAATAGTGTTAGTTGCACACAGCAGACACTTGTGAGGCAACTATGACGGTGTGCGAACAGGTAATCAAAACAGCAAATAAGATAGTGAACTTTACAAAAAATCCATGAGCATCGAAACAAAAACCGTATTTAAGACTTACACGGCCTTTTATAATGACAGTCTGATTATAGCGGTTTGCTTTAAACAAGACTGAGTTGGCAGTGCAGAGGCAAAAATAAAAGAATTTCGCTAGAAGCTTGCGTCGAACACTAAGCCGCGCAAGCCAGCATGGACCATTCTCAAGACTAAGCCAGTTGTTTATAACTTATTCTAGGCCTTAACAATGTCGTGAAGGTTGTTTCTCGATTGCTGCAAAGGCTGATGCTAAGCTTTTTAGATAAGCCATGTGATGTTGTTTTCTACGCTGACCCTTAGCGCAGAGAGCTTCAAGTTAAGCCATACACAGTCACAGACATGACACTGATTTCCCAACTCCAAAGACACAAGCTCGCGCGCAAATTAAGTGCTCTTATGTCTGTGACCATTTCGTCATTAGGGTCGGCCTTCCGTCGTTTCCAGGTGGACTCACATCCGCCATCACCTTTGCCGTTCTCTCGATAGTGTTTGGCTAACTGCTGCCTCCTTCCTTTTTGGCAGACCAGGGGTGGAACATGTCCGTTTCAGGTACACATATTGCAGCTGCTCAAACAGCTTCGCCGTTGAAAAGGCATAGTGCATCATTGTCTGCCCATCTATTCGACACTCTTACAATGCATAAAAAGTGAAAAGAAAGAAAGAAAATACGACGAATAGAACGGTAGGGAGGTTAATTAGCCTGTAGGCAGCCAGTTTGCTACCCAGAGAAAGTGAAAATTGACACGTAACACAAGGTACGTATACAACGTGTATAGTTTTGAGCCCTCGTATATTATGACGTGTACAGGTGTCTGGTGTCCTTAATTAGGGCGATAGCTTCAGATGCCTCATCAAATACGAGGATTTTCTCGGCGTGAAGACGACCGATGAAAAAAATATTCACGTGATGACGTCACAGATTGAATTACCATGATGACGTCATCACATGACGTCGTCACTTGGTCAATCGTGGACCGATCACGGAGGCCATGCGAAGCTAGATGAGGCGCAACAAGCTTACAATTCTATGATTCTCGAGGTGGTGCAAAACGATGTTAAGGCAGAAAGCTTTCTGAAAGGGTAAGGCATGATTAATACCTCAAGTGAGAGGAAAAGACAAAGACTGCTTAGATAAAGGCCGCTGAAATAAGAGAGAAGTAAATGGCATATTCAATATACCAATGCCGCACTATGTTGAGCTTCCATTTACGACGCTTTGTTAATCTTCTGCACGCAGTGTACTTGACAAGAAATATGCATCCTCTCAACTTTATGCTTAGTGTAGAGGTGCAGTGGCCGCACTTTCATATACCGACTGCTTCAGAGGATCTTTTCGGTCTCTTTCTTTTTTTCGTGATAGTGCTGGAAAGATTGCGCTAATTCTAGTTATAATTAACATGCTTACGCGAAGCACGTTATGTGGCCGTATTCGTGCTATGATCATGTCTCCGAGTCACTGAATAGCCGATTACGATCGTGGTGACAGTATCACGATCAGAAAAGATTGTGAAGAAAGGGGAAGAAAGTGAATGGAGAGCCAAAAAGATCTTATTTCTTACGCTCGGACAGCCACCATGAAACTGCGGACGCGTGCTAAGATGCTTTTGTTATGCAGTTTTTAATGGCGAAAGGTTGAAGTGTTGCCAAAGAGTGCAATCAGTGTTTTATGGCAAACGATAAACATTTGGCGAATGAACTATGATGAAAGATTGTAATGTAGCTCTACAATGTGTCTAAAAGACACATTCAATGAATGGTTAAAAATGCACATAGAGTATAATATTATATACATGTGATGCGGGATGGTCCATGGGTGTTGAATTAATGAAGTCGTGATGTTAAAACTGGAGAATGTTGAAGTAGCACGAATGGCCTCATTTAGGCATTTCAGCCCTGGGCAGTGAGGTAAATGCTTTCTTTTAATGAACCTACGCAAGTCGCTGAGAAATTCAGGCGCAGTGGTAGCCGGCGTTGACATCCAATCTAATTTTAGATGTATTAATAATCACCACCACCTATAGTGCGCGTGGCGTTGAAATTAGTCTATGGCGTGCCGTCAGCGTCTACAAGAAGATGACGAAGTTGCGCCTCAGCTGCTCCGCTCGCTCGAGCCCAGAGCGAGAGAAGAAGACGCCGGCAAAAACGACAGCGGCTGTGGTTGCCCATCGCAGAGCAGGCATCATTAAAATATGCGAAAAAGTGCATCGCAGCTTCCCACAAGTTTAAGCCGACAGGGTTGTCTCAAATTGGTTACGCAGAATTTGATGCTGCTCTTTTTATTCTCCCATGAAGGGAAAGCGATCGCGTAATAAAGGAGGTTTAAAAAAATGCTGGAGCAGAAGCTCCCGAAATGCTTTGCCAGCAGTAGTGAAGCCAGCTTTTGTTCTACATCTCAGAAACATGCTATTTTCTGGTGGTGCCCGCTCAGACACCAAGTGGCTTAGATTTGCTAGTCTAACGGCTACGTTAATTATACATTAAAAGATAGTTGTTTCTAAAGAAATAATCCAAAGAGACTAGTATTGATGACTTGATCTCCAATTAAATTTGCCTTGTATTCGAGGTTTACTAAAAAAAATTGTGACACAAGGATGCACTTTGACCCGAAAAGGTTGCCACGTTAAACTTGTTGGGCGTGGGAGGGAAGCTCTCCTTAGGAATCGCCGAAGGCTAATAGCTCATCATGACCCTTTAGTAAGATTGTTGCTGCAGTCGCCATCTAGTGGTTGGCACGGCGTCACTCGTGGCCAAGAATTTCCACTCCAATGCCCCTCGTAAGTCAGTCATAGAGGCCAAGATTTCAGCAGCAAATAAATGTGTCAACAGCACCTCATCCCGTAATTCTGCCGAAATCGTTGCGCAAAAAAAATTGTCGGAAGTATAGCGGTTTGCGGACATATATACACTGACAGGAATCATGCGCAAAACAAAGAATTATCCAATAAATTACCGTTTATTATGGAAGCTTACAGCACCGCTATCTTATTTCCTACACTAGTACCAATATTGTTATTGAAAGATATGAACGAAAGACCAGCGCGAAAAACACACCAGGACATTATTAAACACGAAATATCTGTCGCGAGCGTCATGAAACCTTTCCTATATACCGTCACGCGTTGTGCATAACACACACCACGGTCCATGTGCGCCGTGGATGGTTTACAGTATGTACGAACTGAGAACAGCGGCCACAAATATTGAGAACTTGATAATACGCTTGTCGTAGAGTAAAACAGAGAAATGTCTACTGCTTGTAATAGTTAGCACTATTATTGTTGGGTGGCCTGAAAGGCTGCTCTAAATAATTCTTATTATGAAACTCAACTTAGTGAACTATTAAACCCGTTAAAGAGGGTATAAGGCGTTGTATTATGAAACGATCGCTGAAAGCCCGCTACAAGGAAGTTGAGTAGCGAGAATTCTCGAGCGTTTTAATGCAAAATCAAATTGCGAGAAATCTTCTGAGAACTCTCGGAGGGCTCGGCAAACACGCCAAGAACGAGTCGATGTCCCCTTCACGGAGCCCGTGGAATCAGCATGCGAGGAAAAGGATTTGTCAAGTTAAAATGCTCAGCCACTGCTGGAAGAACAATCAAAGCTGGCCCGAGACTCTCTTTTCTGTTGCCATTTCTGTACTTCAGTTCGTGACTTTTGCAAGCTTTCTGTGATACATGGCTTTAGTTTGGCTAAATGCTATACAGCGCTCTGCTTTTTCGGAGAGCATTAAGAAACATTGAACGGTGGTGGTGGTAGTAGTTAGAAGAGGAAAAAAGCACTTAACTTCTGCAGCCTGCTAGCGAGCATGGCGCAGTGTTTGACGCAGTGCTACCGACTACATAACAGCGTAGCAATCATATTACCCTTACATATAGGTCTTTTAAAGGAAAGAAGGGTTCCGTCCTTTCAGGGCTGTTACACGGGAGTACAAAATTCGATTTCAAACCTCGGCAGTGCATTTTTGGGGGGTCATACGAGTTATCAACAGCCCAGGGAGGACTGTGGCTGTGGCTAAAAACTGTTCGTTGACAAAGTGCATTGTGTTTTGGTTATGCCCGAGTATAATTGACTGGCCAGAGTAATAATATTTGGTACTCTATCACTGCTGCGTGAATTTTTTTTCTGAATGGCACAAAGCTTACGGTTTCACTCTGAAGCACAACCTACGTTAAAAAAAGCCCGATGGTTGCACTGGAATTTCCAAATCAGGGATGTCACTATACGAGGCTTTTATTCTTCGTGGGTATAAAGTATGTTTATTAGTACGTGTTAGTGTGTGAGTGTGTTTGCAATCCCGCCTGAGCAATTGTGCACATGAGCGCGTGCATGAGCGAAGGCGTCTTCTTTTCTGCGTGTGCCTTTTTGTGATAGTTCATGCTCAAACTCTTTCGGCGAGTTTAGAGTAATAAGTATTTAGTATATCTCGCACTGTAGCGATTATTCTATTATTCCATACTTCGTTTTCAAACGTGCTTCGTACGACTAGTCGGACGTAAATACATATTTTCACTTTGAGTACCTTGTAGCGTAGTCATGGAATGAGCGGAGCATGAAAAGCATCGATGACTGAAGGAGGGATGAAAATTCGGTGGGTTGTATTTATCTTTGAAAACATATGGGCTAACCGAAGTGTTCACTGAGACAGTTTTAATTAAGTGAAGGATGGGAATCTACGTGGTTTAATAAGCCACAGTTAATAAAACTGAACGTGGCGCGACCTTCTGCAGCTTTTCAAGAAAGAAAACAGGAAAAAAATCTGAGCGGTTTCTTATGCATTCACCTAAAACAATGGAGGACTGAAAATGAAAGAAGGGAGCATTACATCACGCCATCAGCCATGGCATGCCAACCCGTTTTGAAGTCAGCAGTATCGGCGGAACACGTGACCATTTGAGGCGAGGTCACGTAATAAACGAGATTAGCAGAGTGTTCAGTGCGGGTTCCCGGTATCCTTAATTCGAAGGACAGTCAGCAGGCGCAGTTTGGTTTGTTCATGGTGTTTCAGAGCGCTGTCTGGAGTACTAATACTTTCCGCTTGCTTCCAACGTTTTGATGAAGTGTTGTACCGACACAATGGCATTTAAAGGGCCCCCTCACCACTCCGCGTTCAAAGATGAGGGAGTGTTTCCCTCTTCTCTTTCGCTACCCTTCGCACAGACGATGTAACCACTAATTTCTTAAGAGCACATAAGCAAAGTAGTCATCTCTAAGCGCTGTGCAGAATTTCGCGCCTCTCAGCTGCACGCTGTTATCGCAACTTGTGCAAACGTAAACGCGTGAAATGAAGTAAGATAAGTTGATCGTGCACGATTGTCGTGTGAGACAAGGAACAAGGGATGGGCAGCTGCAGGGCAAAACAGTGCAGGAGAGAAACCACAGCCCATATATCACGTATATGAACCAATTAGAGCACCTACCCTACCGACATCGCGGGAATAACTGCGGTCTACTTCACAAAATGCGCAAGAAAGACTAGGAACGCCTGGAAAGGATAACGCCCTTCTCTTTTTTGTATTTTGAGAGGCAGGTGAGGGGCCCTTTAATGAGGGGAAATTTCTTTCTCTTTTTTTTTCCGTTTTGTACAACCACGAATGCATCAAAGTCATTTCTGTTCCATATAGTTGCTGAAGTGAATGGTGCCAATTCATTTTTTTCCAAGTTGCGTCCAGAGCCACAAAATTTCAGAGAAAACAGAAGGGTTCCTCATTCTTGTATGAGTAAATAATCTATATGCACGGCATTCCTTGTATACTGCACTTCATACGCATTCATTCTTACAATCATATTATGCGAAGGACCACCTTGATTAAGGCGAAGGGGTCCATCTCAATAAGGTGTTTGATAAACGCAAAGAAACAAGACGAAACTATATTATCTCTCTTATTATTGCTGTTTGCACCGTTTAAACAGTGGCTAAAGTGAAACAGCTGAGAAAAAAAACTATTGCGAATGCTGAGGTTGATATTTAGGCACGAAACACACGCTCAGTGTGACATTCGGCTGAAAATGCAGCCAACAAATACTACTCAGCGTTTACGACGAGCGCAGTTCCCAATTAACGGCGCTCGTTCGACGAGCGGGCACCCAAATCCCAAACGATCCCGGCATAAACACCTACCGCCACGGAGAAAACTGGGGCGGTCGGGTGAGGGAAGCCCTTCTGTCCGTGAAAATGCGACAAAAAGAATGATAAAATTCTGAAGCAATCAGCGACTATGGTTCCGGCGGGAATCGTCCGGTACATAACCCGCGAGCAATCTGCCGCAGGCGGGAGCGACGTGCGACGTGACGCCCGGTTAACCGCGGTGTCCGCTCAGAGCAACAAAAGTGTGGCCATAGCGGCTCAGGTCACCAACACAGCCACGCCACTTAGATATACGCTAAACTAGATACACCTGTTTGGTCTCACCCGAAATGACTGCATGCAAGCGTATAGGATCCACGCTGTATTATTGTGATTTGATTTAAAATAGAAAGACAAATTTTGGCGAGCCCAATAGCAAAGTAGAAATATGTGATCGACAAAGGCTTGTACTCCACAAAATACGGAAGATTCCATTACGCTAGTTTTTCCACCACTCTCATCTTTCATTTTTCTCTTACCTTTCCGATATGTAAAGTTGCCAAATAGAGGTTTTCTGGTAGTGCTCAGCGTGTTTTCGTTTTCTGCTTCTGTCAACGTTATCAATTCATCAAAAGTATGGTTTAGAATTTAGAGGCCCTTAAAAAAACTGCCGCTGCTGAAAGATACGAGTTCAGCTTGTGCACGCGTGTCTCATCATCATGATTATCGACAGATGACGCTCTTCGCTGGGCAAAGATGTTTTTCATGTTTCTATAATTACCCAGTCATTTGATTGCTATGACCACAGAACGGGCGTCTGCCCGCAGCCCGAACTTCACGTTTTTAAAATATGTGGAACATTAAAGCCAACGTATGGACGTGAGTGCACACCGCCTTGAGCAACGTGTGGAGGAGAGGACGTGACTGGAGATCGCAGCTGTCAAAAGCGCCTGAAGCCAGCTCGACTTCGCCTCAAAAAACCTGAACAGGAAGCCGTCACCCAAGATGCAACAGATAACCCAAGAAACTGGTGGTATTCAAAGGAGCCGCCGACCACGCTGGTTTTAATCCGAAGAGCAAGAGATGCTATTCAGCGATCACGAATTCCCAGGTCTGCAACACCAAGCCTATATGCCATGCTACAAAACCCACATCGAGATCCCGGTCGGGAACAAGATCCAGATCAGGCCTCAGACCAACCAACAGCGGGGAGGAGTCCCAATCACCACCAGCACCCAAGACCCCTCGCCAAAGCCATCCAAAGTCAAGGTCAGCTCCAGACCAGTGGCAATCTGAACTACCAGTAAGCTAGGCACGATCCACTTGTTCTCTACCAATAAAACAAAACCCGCAATATAAAAAGAATGAATCACAGCAAGAAGAAGCAGGAGGTAAAAGCGACAATATTGAAAATCCATTTGTCTATCAAAGCGCAACAAACGCAACTGTTCGTCAAAATACACGAGCTTAAAAATACGTAGACGTTTCAGTTCATTTCGTCACTGAAAGTTTTGGGAAATGCGCGCGCAACAGCCTGGCAGCCCCAACTCGCCGTCTTGAAATGTTAAAACTAATTGGTTACGTGATACATGGAACCGAAAATGAGTCAATATTCAATACGAAACTAGTCAATCGGGAACGAGTCAAACGGCATCTCTCATATTCATATGGCTGTTTTGGGACGTTCAACCCAACATTTCAAACGGGTCAATATTAGGAGTTCGTTTTGTGTATACTCTGTTTTGCTGAGCTTTTATAGGGGCCTATTGAGACATAATTGCTTCACAAACATTTTTATGTTTTATTTGCAGAAAACAAGAAAGTCTCTAAATTATAGGACCTCAACGGCCCTATGTGTTGTTAACTCTACATTTTATCTGTAAGCCACCAACACGAAGCTCGCGAGTTTGATCTCGGTTGCAGTGGTGGCATTTCGATGGACAAGAAATGTTTTAGGGCCATGATCTTTGAGATGTCAGTGCACTATAAATAACTGCAGATGGTCAGAGTTTTTGCACTCTACGCAATGACGTCTCTCATATTCATATCGTAGCGTTGAGAGTTAAAAACCGAGATAATATTATTCTTAATCCCATTATTATATTTCGGCGTTGTTGAGTATGTATACATACATGACACACCAGCCTGCTTTGATCACTGCATCATTTATGCCTCAAGGTACCTGATACATCGTACTTCTTGCTTTTTGTCAAGAGAAATACACCTAGATGGCCTTCTTTTAGCCCATTAGAAGCTTATGTTCCCGCTAACACCGTTACGTGACTAGAACGTGACCAAAGACATACAAACTTTCATGGTCGTCTGAACACTGAATCGGTTTCCGTTGGTATGAGAAAAATTCTACCATAGTTGTTGGATCAAATTGAACAATAACATCTCGATGTGAACAGCTTCTCTGGTAGATTGTAATTTATTAATACACTGGTGATTACATAGTGAAGAAAGTGCGACGCCTTCTCGGCACTTGGAAAAACAGCGCCTGTGTGACAGCAATACAAAAACACCGTTGGTTTCTTTAGGGGTTACTAACCTTAACGAATCTTTAAGAATAGATATGTTTTACACATGTGTGTGCGTCTCTGTACCTTCTAGTTTGTGCATACGTTATAGACTATCTCCATCAACCAACACCTGGTGGAGCAAGCCAGCCTATTGCAAAATATCACGTGTCGCGTGTGAACCATCTCGAATAATCTCGCATGATCACATGAGAACTCGCACGATTCATTTGCGTTCATACAAGATTATTAGATACGAAGCATGATTTAAGGCGGTATAGAACGCATTGCATAAAGTGTCACTACTTACGTTGGCATAACCATTGTTCGCCATTACACATTTTCACCACATATATAATTTAGGTTTGTGCATCGGTGTAGCGGGGAACAGGGTGGTGGCAGAAAAAGAGGAGGGTCGGCTCCGGCGAACTCCGAACAGTTGTGGCACCGTGGTACGTTGACGTGCCGTACCCAGCACCTCCACCACTCTGTTACATATACGATTGGGTTTATTCAGAGGCGACGTAACGGTCGACTCGAAGGTATACAGTGAACGCGCACCGCAGACCTCTTGCCAAAAGCAAAACGGCATCTTCTTCTGCCACCACCCTGTTTTCCGCTACACAGATGCACATACCTAAATTATATATGTGGTAACAATTATGTATTATTAATTGCAGGGCCACATCTCACGCACCATTTGACTCTTTGTGCTGTTTTGTTTGTAAGCTCTTTTTTACTGTTCAAGTGCATTTCCACAGAAAATTTAATGCCTCCCCTCCTGCTTAAGGCCTGGAAATTCAGGCCATCAGTATTGAATAAATATGGGTCATATGAGAATTTTTAATGTGTAAGTAATGAACCAGGCTAACATCTCAATGATAATATTTAAGCAGTTGTTATCTATCCAATATTCCACAATACAATTTTTGCTTTAGCTGTGGTGACGCGACCATGCACAGCTTGAAGCATTAATATTTCGTTGTAGAGAGCATCAGCGGGCACAGCATTTCGAAAAGAGGAAATTCGTTCCTCATAACGTCTGCAATATATATGGGTCCTATTATCGAAAAGTAGATGCCGAGAAATGACATTTAAGGAAAAATGTTAGAGCAAGTGTATACGCTGTCGCCTACTTACAAATATGTAAGCGTTGGACGTGCAGGAAATTGAGAAAGAAAAGGATGAAAATGTACTGTAAAAACAAAACATTTCTCTTCTCACTACTGAGTCATATGCAAATCAGGCTGAAACTTAACTATAGCGCAGCTATCGAAAACTAAATACACGTTTGTGAGGGTTACGTACTTTTAATGAAGACGTTTAGAACTCCTCTTTCAGGCGCTCAGCAGGGCTTGTTTTGATTGTTGGCATTTTTCTTTTTCCCCCAGGTGTGCTTTGAGCTCCACACCAGTTTTTTTTTTAAATGAAACCATTCTGTACCTATTTTTTGCTGCACTCCCATTGCTTCTTTCCACGTCTTGTTAAGTGGCACCTTCGTTTTCAGGTGTTCGTCTTGGCTGCTTGAAGTGAACAATTTGCAGTTTTCTTTTTGGGCACGAATGCCAGAAATATCACTCCTGCTCCACCGGGGGGGCCTCACTAGTACCCGCGGTGTCATTAAGGCCTGGGCGTTAATTAGCATCATCATTCCATAGCAGCTGCTTCCCATTCGAGTAGCAGGGGCCCGTTCCACGTTCGCCTTGTTTTGTTCACTCTTTCATTTCCGGCAGCTTTGGCAGCTAGGTCGAGGAATCAGAACTCTTCCCCATTTCGATTTCTCTATTTTGTGACAGGCTTCTGTATTTTTTTTTCTTTTGCTTGTTCTTACACGGGACTTGATGGTGTTGAAAGCAGGTGCTGGGATTCCGCGCAGCTCAGGAGTTTCACTTGAGGAAAGTGAAAGCGTCGATTACGAAGGAAGTGACCGATATTTAAAGCCTCGGGCTCTGCGATCGAATAATGAGCCTCACTCTATACTCTATGGTCTCAATTTCTTCATACTATAAGCTCATCCTACTCGCCATAAGCAATGGGCTTATGGCGAGTAGGATGAGCAAGTCATCACCCATCGCTTATGACGAGGAATGCAAGTCATTGTCTGCCTTACGGAGGAGCATCAAGTTATTTGGTCTATGCTAAACCGTTAGTTTCTTGATTGAGTGGGCTTAGTCATGCTGCTGCTGCTGATGATATGGAATAAAGGTTTATTGATTTCACTGGCAGATGGACAAAGAAGGAAACAACAAGACTGTTTGACTGAAATGCTGGCAGAACGAGAAATTTTAATGGCTATATTTTCTTTGTTAGACACAATAATAATGACAACTAACAGGTCGCATTGCTAAATAAATTATAAGTGATGTTAATTGGAAGTAAAAAATAATGTATATGTGATGAGAGAAAATCGGACGATGAGGTAAATTGCCGTGCGCAGGGACCAAACCTGTGACCTTCGAGTAACCCGTCCAAGCACAACCGCTGAATATACCCGGCGGCCGTGCCACTGAGCTGCCCTAGCAGCCGACTCGCTGTCTACTTTATAGGGCATATGGGCATTCGAGCGTGAAAGTCTCATTTAGCGCCGCTAGTAGCCATTATGGCCGTTTTGACGGCGTCGTGGCTGCTAGCGGTGGTCACTGACGCTGCTGTGTTTCAATGTATATATGTATTACATGAAGTGGAGGGATTAAAGACGCCCATGGTTTCTCAGTTGGTAAGCATTGGAAGCGTTATTGAAAGGTCGCAAATTCGGTCCCTGCGCATGGCAAGTTATCTTTTCGTCCACTTTTTTTTCTTCCCATTTACGTTACACTTACTTTTGGTAGCATGTCCAATACTTTCCTTGGGAGTGCTGTGTGTTAGTTGCTACGTGATTTTGAACTTCATTGCTCATCATTAAGTTTTACTGATGCTTCGCGGGGCTATATGGTAACGCACAAATTGTGTTCGTATAATTTAGCAACCACAAAACATGAACACAAAGAAGTGAGTGGCATTCCGGATAGAACAATCGTTGCCTGTTTATATGTTCTATTCACTTTTTTTCCCCTCTCTGCGGAGAAGCGTGCGAACACTGCGCTATTAATTATTTGATGATCTAATTACATTGATGGAAAAGTAGAGGACTGCTGAAGCTGAAATGAGATTCAATACCAAAAAATAAGGTGCACTTCATGCTATATCGCCTCGACAGGACTGAGTGGAGTCGTATCCATTCTGTACCGGCTCGAAAGCAATTATACGTGAACGACCAACCGTATCGTTTCTTTCTTCTGGCGTCTGAACTGGCTGAAAAACGCAAATAGAGGCAGTTTATTTTGTCCCAGGTATACTAATTGTTTAAGTAAATACCCCGCTGAACTTATTATTCGAGAAAGGCCGATTGCAGCAGATTTATATCCCGCTAACGCATTGCGAATGTGCTTATCAGCGTATTATTGCTTTTGTGCGATACGTTCTGATGCGATGGACGCATCGGAATGAGAAACTGTGGTAAAATGGTTGAAGAGTAGAACTGCTGGCGTGGTTGCCCAGAATTCCATTCGCTTTGTTGAACCGTGCACAGAACTCAGGGCAACTGTGCTTGCATGGCAGGGATGATAGAGATTCGGAGCTGTTCCTCGATTATACGTCAGTAAACAAGTGGATTGCAAACTCCGGCAGACGGCGGGGCCTCTAGAACATAGAGATCGGAAATGGGCCGTATCGGTGCAGTTGTGTACGCAGTATTTTCGGGCATGCAATGGCTCTCTATCCAGGTAATTAGAATGTGGGTAATGGCGGTAGCCGGTGCTTGATTGCAATTAAAGCTCGTGTTCGACAAGTGCCTCAGCTAACTCTGATGAATAGCTACGGTAACTAAAACTCACTTCTGACATTTGTTCATGGCGAATCAAAGCCGAAATTTGGACGAAGAGCAATTGTGTCTCAGAGAGTCAGTAAGATGCGGTTTCGTTTAGGCATTAAGTGAAACACGAAATTTCTGTATACCGAAAGAGGTCCCGTGGTCGCCTCCTAACTTATTGAATAATGTTTCTTCCTGGTATTGATTAAAGCTGTCGAGAAGATCGACCAACTCTATCACAGTGGAGGGCTACAGATAATGAATAAATAAATTAATGAAAATATTTCACGACTTACAGGTGTTATTCTCTGGGTTTGTAGTTTTACAGGTGCCATGCATACTTTAAGAACACGTTTCCCTTTACTAATTGGTTTAGCGTATTGCACCGTGTACATGATCTGACCGTACCCCTTTTCTTTTCTGTATATATATATATATATATATATATATATATATATATATATATATATATATATATATATATATATATATATATATATATATATATACATATATATATATATATATATATATATATGATCCAAAAAGTAATTCATTGGGTCCGGTGCAAATATAAATAAGAATAAAGGAGCACACTTACGAAAATTTGATAATTGTTTACTCTACGTTTCGGCCGTGGCACGGCCTTCGTCAAGATCCTGACGAAGGCCGTGCCACGGCCGAAACGCAGAGTAAACAATTATCAAATTTTCGTAAGTGTGCTCCTTTATTCTTATATATATATATATATATATATATATATATATATATACATATATATACGGGCTATAATCTCCTAATATCTTCCAGGATCGGAAGTACAGTGTACTTTCTACTAACGTTTTTTTGTCGCCACTCGCCACCTTCAATATATATTGAAGGAGGACGGCTAATAAAGAAGTAACTAATATACAGAAGGTTGACCAAAATAAAAAGGTTAGTTGAAGGTTTGCACTTGTCCCTGTTCGTTCGTAATGTATCTCTGACTTCATTTGGGCACACCAGTCTACCTTGAAATATGAGCGAACTCACCCAACCATAGGTTTTAATGAGCTACGATTGTCTGTTTTTGAAATTGTCTTATAATTCTGGGTTCGCTCATTCTGTGTCAGAATTACATGCCATCAAGAATTAACTAAGCCTCCGATATTTTTGCATACGTTTTTGCCTGCCTTGTGGTTTGGTGCAAACGAAGTCTCGCTGTACTTCGTGCAGTTTTTGTGCCGCGATGCAGCTGAATATTTTGCGATGGTGGCTCAGAATGTTCACCTAGTTAACAAGAACTCTTTATCAGTACAGCTATTGCAAAATAAGTGACAATTTTCGAATGCATAAACGTTGACGTTAAGATTTGTGGTGTCGCTTCATTTCTAGGTCAAAATAAACAGGTGCAGGCTACGTAAGTTTGCATTTAAATATTACACAACTGAGTTTTGAGTGACGTAGTGCGAAACTAAAATCAGGCAGAAAAAAAAGTGCTAGCTCATAACAACTCATTATGTTGCAAGGGTATATGAAACAACTAAGCTGCAGGAAGAGTGCAATGCACCGGTATAAGTGCTAAATGCCAACTTTACAGTAAATTTTACCCTTACAGCTGCCGCTCAATAACGTTAGTTTAAATGGTACGAAACTTCGTGTTGTTGTAGGTGTTCATAACTGATTACAGCTAGACATGAGAATATGACAGGGGATAGGCATTTGTATTTGATAGCCCAGCAGTATTCTTCTCTATGTCTCTTTGTTTTGCCTCGACTTGTTCAGCTTCATTTGGTGCTGCTGGCATTCCCACGAAGGAGTTTGTAGCCTGTTATTCTAGATAATATGACTACTTTTTCTCATCATTATGGTCATTTCTACTACCAAAAATATGGGGTAGTCAGGTTAAGGCAGGTGGGCTAGCTGAAAAGGAAGTAAGTGGTGTGATTAGCTGATCTCGTCATGTACACCTATTGTAAGTTTAACCATACAAAAAGCATTACAATAAAAAATATGCATTGTAAGTTGCTGAAGAAATCGCTACTCAGCGCCAGGATTTCTCGAAACTAAAAAAAAAACCAACGGACCATCAGTTTCAAGCCAGTAATTTTGTATACATAATAGCAGGTATTGTTTAGAGTATATTGCAATCTAAGGTTATTTCACTTTCACTTTCACTTTATTTCCTTAAAGACCCCCCAGGGGGGGTGTTACATAAGGGGTGGGTTGTACAACGAAGATACAAAAGCCACAGGTTAACATTGCAGATGCATCGACACACTTTGAATAAAACGTGATGGGCAGGTGATTGAAACAACATCGTGGGGAAGGTCATTCCATTCTTTGGCGGCGCGGCAGAGAAATGATGCAGAAAATGTTGAGGTGCCAGTTCGGGGTCGGAAGACTTGAAGTGGGTGGCCAGTGCGGGGAGAAATGCGTGCGGCGGGAGCGATGTAAGGTGGTTGGTTGAGTGAGCTGTGATACAACTTGTGGTACAGTGACAACGTAGCAATTCTGCGTCGAAGGGAAAGACTTAATAGACTGGATTCATTTTTAAGGGATGAAACACTGACATCGTAAGAATAAGAAGAATGAATGAAGCGAGCGGCACGATTTTGAACTGCTTCGATAGCGTTGATCAGATAAACTTGGTGAGGGCTCCAGATGGGTGATGCGTATTCTAGTTTGGACCGGATTAGCGACTGATAGGCCACAAGACGAACGTGATACGGTGAGTGACATAGGTGACGTTTTAGAAATCCTAATGATCGGTTGGCTGATGAAATCATGTTAGTGATATGCGTTCGCCAGGAAAGATCAAAGGTTAATGTTACACCAAGATACTTATAGGATACGGCTGTTTCGACTGGCATTCTGTCGAAGTGCCTTAAATATTAAAATTGACCTCGACATCTACACGCGAAAACTATGGGACTACTAGGGAAAGGGCGCGTTAAGCAAGAGCACCCCAAAATATCAACGACAGCCTCTTAGTAGGTGCCATATTGCACAAGAATTAAGTCCTTATTTTTCATTGTACTTGCGCGCCTCTCTATCAAAAAGACGGCTTGAGCAGTGCCTGTTGGCAGGACATTTTCTACTCTACGTATCTGATAGCGTACATAGTGGCTGATGTCATTAGCCTTGTGTTTCTGTAAAACAACAACAGCAACAATACCTTGATTACCAGAGTCTACTGTGCAATAAACAACTATTGCCTTTTTATCGTCGTCACCTTTCTAATGCTCCGTAATAGATATTTGTTTCATAAAAATGTGCCCTATGGGAAACCTATATGGCATATTATCTTTTGGAAGAGATGAGTAACTTTTATTTTACCCCAATCCGTATGCCATCATGTAAATTTACAATAGTGAAGGTGCACGAGGATCTGTATAAAAGTGTGATTCTAAGATAATGAACTGCTGCGTCACGTTTTTCTTTTCTCGTTCTCTCTCTCTCTTTGTTCTTTGGAGAAAAGGCACCCTAGTTATTTCCTGGTATTCACAACATCGCATTGCAGGTTTATTTGTAATGAGCGCTATATATCGCGTCTTACATGGCTCATTTTCTTCAAGCAGGCCAACTCATTTCCTCAATAGTTTTGTCCTGCGATGTTTCTAGACTGGAATTGCCTTCACAAAAACAACAAATCTATCCGTGTTTCACGATGCCTCAAACAAGCCTACTAAGGTAGATGCCATGTTATTCGCCCGCGTATGCTATGTGTTCTTTTTTGCATTTTATATTTATTTGACCAAAGAAAAAAAGTCTACATTCAAGGGCTCGTTTTTCTTCTTTAGACAAAGTATTATTAAGATCTAACAGACGCGTATGCCAAGGAAAGTATAGGGGACGTTATCAGAAGTAATTAGAGTGTAAATGTGAAGGAAGAAAAGTGAATGAAGGAATAACTTGCCGTGGGCAGGAACCCGACCGGCGGTAACACGTCCGATCCTCTACGAACTGACCTGTCAGCGCCGCCAGTAGCAATGATGGCAAGTGTGGCGAGTGTGACTTATTACTTCATATTTATATGATTTTCTTCCTCTTGCATTAAATTCCTAATAACTTATGCTTTATTTGTGTACAACTTCTCACTGTAACCTATAATGTTTTCTTCTTTGTAATGCCTTGTCTGGCTCTGAGTGTGCTAATGAAATGAAGTCCAATTAACAAATAATATTAAGAGGTTTGGTCTGTTAAAGGGACATTGAATTTTGGGCATTGAATAATATAGGAGCGCTTGAAAAAAAGTAACGCATAGACATCTTTCAGTTGTGGCATGAAATAATTTTTTTTTACTTCTCACAAAGGAAATTGGTTTCGTTTGTGAGATTTCTCAAGTTTCAAGAATAATCTGTGTCTTGCTTTATTCAGTATTTTGTTTTTATCAATTATTCGAAAGCTGCGTATGACTAAACGCATAATATTTAATTAGTATAATAAGCTTCATTCAGCAATATTTAACCCATTCCAAGATAAGAGGCGTTCGGTGTCACTCATACCACGGCCGCCTGGATCCGGCGCACGTGGTGGTGTTCCCTGCGTGCCCGATCCAGGCGGCTGTGCTCATACACAAATATCGTGGAGACGTAATGTTTAGAATGCAATCAGCATAAATCCGATACGAAATTTGCACGTATGATTGATACTTGTTGAAAACGTTTTGCCTATACATTACTTAGCCTTCCTAACGCCATCGCATTATTGGCGATTATATAAGTCGCAATTGAGTATTAACAAAGCTTTTCCTTTCGTTTTTTATTCAACGTGATTTCATGGTCAAATATGGGGGTTAACATATTCGAACTGAATGACTATATGAGAATGGTGATTTCATGTATAGAATGAATTAAATAAATAAAAAGTAAAGCAAGCATTATAGTAAACACATATTTTAGAGCTCACTACAGCAATGTTCTGAACACAGTCCTTGCGCACAGGAAAGATTAAGTGAATATATGTTCTTAAAGTACTGAAAAGATGTTCAAAAGGCAGTTCTTTATAATACTTCTTTCATAAGATGGAAGCTTCGATCTACAGCGGATCGCTTTAGTGTAGCTCCATATACCGATGTTTCTCTCTCATTTGAATGGTTGCAGACACGTGGAAGTGTAAAAGCGGCTGATTCTAATCCCGCTTCTGCGCGAACGTTTCGACACGTCCCGCTGTCGGCGAGTCTGCTCGGATTGTGACTTTATGCTTTGATGATTATATCTGCATATACCCGATTTTAATTCTGTACCATGCAGTTTGTATGCATCAATACATAATAAAGTTAAAAGTGCCTCATCACTTTACTAATGAACAAAGTAGTTTCGTTAGCCCATGCATTTATTACGACACGACCCATCTGAGTCCTCTTACTAAGGGAACGCCACTTTCATCTGTGAAATACTTAACAGCAATGACTTAATTCTTTACAGTACAAGAATATACATTTGTATTTGGGCTTGTTAGCTGTCCCCTCCCCTCCCACCCACCCTTTTCTTTTTGGACAGCTATACCGAACATTCGCAATATCTGTAAATGGAGACAGAGGCGCGTAGATAACGATATTGCGTTAACCAAATATTAAGTACAACTGTCTTATATGCTAAATTTCTTGGAACTGCCGAAGCAATCAATTGATACACGCGTCGATTTGATGTTAAATTTGAACACTATATATAAGTTATTTGCACAATTAAACTTCGGGGGTTATCAGATTGAGAAACCACGAAATGCATAATGCATAAGCTTCATACAGCGATCCCCATCATAGCGAAAGCTAGTCAGATATTTTGAAAGGCTCTTTATTCAAGCTGTAGAGATTCACCGACCGGGCCGTAGACATAACGCCTAAAATACTAAAATGCTCAGTGATATTTTTTTGTAATTACAGCAAAGCCTTTATGTTCGAGCTTTAGAGTATGCTTTAGAAAAAAACAATATCGTCCTCATTAACCAGTAAGCTATCAATCGCGTCCACACGATCAACTACAGAAGGCACGTTAATAGAGCATAGCATAATAATCTTCAAACCACTAATCTAACAATTTTTACTATTACGAGGAAAGAACTTTTACAGAACGTAAAATAAAAAGATGAGGGTCCCGAAGTATGAAGCTGCAACGAAACCCTCGTTGGTGGTCCCAAATGGATACATTTAGTATAGTTTAAAAAGTTGGTTAAAAAGAGAATTGAGTCTGAAGAGGACCGATATGTAAAAGTGCAGAGGACTGAAATGTGGGCTGGACAGCGAGTTCAGATAGAGATAGAAACCATCTTAATAATAATAATAATAATAATAATAATAATAATAATAATAATAATAATAATAATAATAATAATAATAATAATAATAATAATAATAATAATAACATCTTGTGTTTTGCGTCAAAAAACTGTCATATGGCTATGACAGACGTCATAGTGGAAGGCTCCACAATTTTTCATCACCTAGTCTTGCTTAACGTGCATCGCACACTACACCGGTCTCTACCATTTCGCCCCCATCGAAATGCGATCGTAGCGACCTTTGGGTCGGCAGCCGAGCCCCGTAGCCTCTGTTTCACCGAGGCGGACATAGAGAGAGAAAAAAAGAATATAAAGAAAAATAAAGATAGAAAGGAGTATATAGAAAACAAAAAATTGGGAAAGAGACGAAAAGGCGCCGAAAAAAGCACGCAGCTCTTCTCGTTGCGTTGTCTATTCCATTGGTTCCGAGGACAGTTTGCGTAGATGCTCGGCAGTGTCCCTGTAGGCTAATCATTTTTTGCCCCGCTCGTGTTCTAAGTGTGTGCTTAGATTCCGCACATGAATCTAAGCACACACTTTTGGTGCGGCTACCATCCGTTTCAATGACCAAGGCGGCCGGTGATCGAAACAGACTAGCTGTAAATCTTGCTGCCGGCACTCCCACACTGACTGGACCTCTTTCTTCGACTTCGCACCCACCAAGAATCTTGGGGCAAACAGTCTTCACTATTCTGGCTAACAAACCAATCATTGCTACAAGAACCTAAGGTAAACAATAACGCATACATAAAGAACAAACACGACAAGTAGGAGCGCTTGTCCTAGTCGGTTGCGTAATTTTTAACAATGAAGCTGTTTAAGTTTTGCGAAATTCCGTTGTCAGTCAGCATTTAGTGGTTTAGTGTGGAGCCAAACTAACAGAGGGGGACCGTAGCCTGTCTATGCCGAGGGACCCGAAGCCGAGAAAAGGACACAGTATAGTGTAGCAAAGAGTGCAAAAGGGAAGTGACGCTCAGAAGCGGTGATCTGGGGCTGAGGAGGAGGCAAAATAGGAGAGGGAGCTTGAGGCATAGCACATACATTTACAATTTAGTATACAAAAGGTGTGAAAGTATGGTGAGTGCTGGAAGGAGGAAAATGAGAACAGGCAAGTGTGAAGCTTGCCATTGTCATCTGTATTATGTATTGCAGCAAGATGTAAGAAAGAGAAGCGTTGGGGATGATGAGGTGGGGACATGATAAGCTTTAGCATAGTTTTGTGTAGTATAGCTAGAGTTGGGACAGGGAAGTAAAATTGAGAAGAGGAGGCTCCTAACTATGCTATTTCCTTAAGTATTCGCGTCATTATTGCCTAACTTTTTTCAGTTTCTGCGCTGGCTTTCTGTTGCAATATAGTAAGACCAGCCAGTCCAGCATGCATCTCTTTTCAAGTACAAACGAATGAATCGTAACAGTTTCTCAAATTAACAGGTCCACCAGACTGGTCATAGACATGATAGTGAGTTTATTGGGCTTGTTCTCCCTTCTTTGTCTTTTCGCCCATTTATTTTGTGCTTCCGAGCTGCAAGCAGGCAATCATTCGTGAAATTTCGTTAAGCGTTTCACTCGTCTCATTCTCTTGAAGCTGCACTGAATCATAGCTGTGTCCGAACGAACGTCCCGCACGTGTCAACCTTCCGAGTTGTCTGAATTCATTCGTGTGCCAGCACGCGAATAATGTATGTTGAAAGTTGAGAAAGGAGGAAGCAGTCATTAGCATCCATTATCAGCACTGACCGAGAAGCTGTCAGTACCCTCCTTTCTTTCACAATCCCCGCGTTCTCTAATGGCCTCCATTTGTGAAGGTGTGCAACAACTAGCGAATATCGCGGATGATCGCGGAAGCGTGGACCCGGCTGCTTACTTGCATAACGTTTTGTTTTTCACCTTGTCGTGACTTTATTCGCGATCCAAGCACGCTTGAGTGGTCCTTATTTTTAACATGTAACGTCAGGCTTTTCTTTTACTCGTCCTAATGACTTGTACTTCGTTCACGTTTCCCATTTTATTCTTTTTATTAGGGGTCTGTTCGTTGTACGTAGCGTGTTGGTGGTTCCACTCCGGCAACGCTCTTCCCGAGTAATACATGCACGCAGGCGCGTGTTCCCCACGCAGCGCGCAGAGTTAGCCCGCGGGCAGTCGTTTTCGCCCGCACACTTCGCTAAGCGAACCACGAAACATGCTAATGGCCAAGCTACTCAAACAGCCGCCGGCATCTCGCCGTCAGCCCACATCAGCTGATTCGTGCTTAATACCGCGTCTCAATCATGCCACACGCCCTTGTCATTTTTTGAATGTGTGCGTTTTACTTTGAACCTACTTTAAGCAAAAGTACTTCCGTGAGGTACAGAAGGCTGCAAGGCAGCTTCTCGCCGCTTCCCGCTAGAAGCCTTGGTTTGCTGCCGCCGAAACGAGAGCTCATTTCCCGCGTAGCTCAACGCTCGCCTGCGTCTGTAGCCACACTACTACTTTTCTTCATATCGAGCTACTCAATCATTTCCGAAGACACACTTGAAAAGAAACAGCTATTTATTTACAGATGGGCCCGTTTGCCGGCAGGGAAGGATTAAGCTTTTTTGCGGCGCAAGGATTGCGATTTTTCGGGGTTAGTGCTTTAATTTTTAGCTCTTAAGTAAGCCAAGACACTATAGAGTTCTCCCTGACGCCAGTGTTGAGTATTGTGGCGCGATGTTGACGCCTTACAAACACACCCACGGAGTCATTTGAGAACCTGAATTTCACGCAGCTCGCTCAATACGCTGCAAGACATATTTGAGCAACACCCCATTCAGGCCTGTCACCTCCGTCGGACTAGTTACACAGGAGATCAGCTAGTATAGCCTCGTTGATCCCAAATAAAGCATAATTACGCGGTTTTTGCCTACGAAAGGAAAAACACTGTTTCGCGTTGCCGCACCAACGTGTCGGGATGCGCTGACGACGTAATCACCAGAACAAGAATGCTTTAAATTATGCCTAAGAGGCTTTTACTGCGTTGAAGTTGCGAAGCACATAGCTGTACACAGAGCCTTCATTGACTTGTGTTCTGATACCAGACATAGCATGCAAGTAAGGTACGGGTGTAGCCATGAAAGGTGTCTGCTTTCTTAGCAGCCGTAATTGAGGAATGAAGCATTCCACTGAAGCAAACAGGACAGACAGCATTGAAGAGTGTTGCGGAAAGAGCGTAGTTGAACGTAGTCTGAAGGCCTGAAAATTGATTATAACCTTAAGCGCCTGCATTCACCAGAAACTGGAAGCCCTCTCTTCGGAAACCTCTCAAGAAAACATCAAAATTCTGGAGCATTGAAGCAATCAACCGTGAAGCATAAACCTACACCACGATGCTTCCAGCCACCGCACCACAAAGAGATGTTACTTCATATTATATCAAGTCATCACCATCTGTGGCCTTGAAGACAATACCGCTTATTGAATTATTGGCTTTAGTGGCATTCTCTGTTCAAGAATTTGGCTTCGAATCACGTCACAATTACTTCAAGTGCACCACACAGTAATGTTGATGAGTAGCACACGATCGTATCTCTGGCAGACGAGTAATGGGTTCTTTGGTTGCATTGCGTTCTCTCGTTTTCATGCACGGCTTTCTTTGAACTACTAAGTATGTCATGTTTTATAGAACTTTTCTCGCGCCATTTGCCACTTTCGTATTAGAATAATCTACACGTGCCACCGACATCCTAGCCACCAGTCTCTAACCAAAATAACCGGGCAATACCAGAGGAGGAGGAATCGGGAGACCGGTGCGAAGCTCTACTGCTGACGCAAGGGAAGGATCAGTACCTCGACATATATGAACAATTCGTGCAGCTTGCTCTAAGCCGCGCAATGCTGGTTCGCGGCAGAGCTGGTAGTTGGTAACCTGGTTCGAGGTTTGGCTAAAGGTTTACCCCATCGCTTTCGGAGCTCTTGCTTGGCACCTCCAGAGTGTTTTGATTGATATGTGGGGTTTAACGTCCCAAAACCACCATTTCAATTCAGAGTGTTTTACGAATGTCCTTACAGTGAGATGAATCAGCAATTTTGTTGAAATGTTTGCTCCACTGTTTTTTTATTCTCTGCTAATCGTGTCACTTGTTAGTTAGATGAAGGATTTGTGTATTCATGGAAGCACTGCAGAGTTACTGTGTAGTTTTTTCCACAAACGAGTGGCAAATGAAATCCAAGAAAACACTCAAGATCTTAATGTTTGCTTTATTTGGAATGAGCTACCGTTTCTTGTCACCCATGATTTAGGAAAAGACAAGAAGAAACAAAAATGCAAAATATACCACAAACAATTTAGAAAAAGACGGGTCATATGAAATCAAAAGCTTTAAAGTTTTCAGCGCAGCGCTTTAAAGTCAATCTGAGCTTGCTGTAAAACGATGCACGACAAACTAAGAAAGCGGGACCACCGTGAACAACTGTTCACCATCCCCGAAGGGACCATTCACCTGTTTCATTGACAACGCAAGGGTTCGAGTGATTGCTTTCTGCATAACTTAGCAGAAAATAGTTATGCATGAGAACTGTATATCATGTGAGAGGCACAAAAAAAAGGACACTGAAGCCATGGGTACTCATTATGACCTATACGGTCAGCGAGTCCATGAGAACAACCAGGTTTTTAAATAGAAACAAAGAAAGACAGGACGAGTGTTCAATATCGAAAAGGAGATTCCTTGTGTGTTTTTGTCTTATTCTCAAACGACTTCACTAACTTTCGCGCATTCCACGTTCCAGAGAAACGTCGAGCGCCCCACAACCCGTTCTGCCAAGCGACTGCTCCCTTCTTTTTGTATTCCTCGTCACTGGTCTCGTCAGCTCCTTTCCTCCCTCTCTTTCCTGTCCTGAAAGCATAATGACCCCCAAAAGGATTATTATCTGAAATATCACTTATGCAATCAAAATATATTTTTCGCCAAAATAAGTGCGTGTATGCGTTCTAAAAGTCGGTACCAAATACACAGCCCTAGCTCAGTTCACTACATTTGTAAAAAAAAACTAACTCTTATTTCAGTTATTCATGTTTCATTAGTTCAGTTTATGCCCGACGCGGTGGTCTAGTGACTAAGGTAGTCATTGCTGACCCGCAGGTCGCAGGATTGAATCGCGGCTGTGGTGGCTAGATTTTAATGGAGGCGAAAATGCTGGAGGCTTATGTGCTCAGATTTGGATGCAGATTAAAAAACCCCAGCCGATCAAAATTTCCGGAGCCCTCCACTATGGCGTCTCTCGTAATCATATGGTAGTTGTGAAACGTTAAACCCTACATATCAATCAATTAGTTCAGCTTACATGATTGACCAAAATAATTTGTACGCAGTGGCAGACCTCGACATGGTGTTAATTATCATGGAAAGCCAACAATTATTACCGTTTATATGTACTGACTAGACCAAAAAGAGTTTTAAACCAGCTGGGTTTTTATATAATAACTTATAACTTCTTACAGAATCAACCCATTATTATGATATTTTCAATTATTGCACAACTGATAAGTGCTCCAGATATGACTGCGGTGTAATTAAAGTAACCGAATATATGTTAAATAAAAAGACACGGTCAAAACAACACATTACCGCAATTTGCACTATTTTTTACTGACATCCTTTATTATTAGTCTATTATTGATATCCTGCTTTGTTATCAACCCTACATTACCTAATCTTAGCACTACCTGGCAAGCATGAGACGTAATTTAAGAAGAGCTCACTAACCAGTTTTGGGACGCACTAGCGACCGGTGGGTCACTCACCACTCGCAAGATCACAATGTGTCGTTCGCTGGCCGGAACTATCATCACACGATTCAGGTTCACACAACTCCCCTCCGTCGATGATAACCTTCGTTGCCTTTTGTAGTGGTTTGTGATGTCCAGAAAGTGCACCAAACGTTCTTTTTTTCTCTCCAAACGCGTCCGAAAGCTTCGCGTAATCCTCACTGCACTAGCTTGGTCTGCGCCATGTTGCTTTGTAGGGAACGGTCGCCCGGTGAGGTCGTGTACGTGACTTCTCCAACAGCCGATAAAAGCCGCAGAGCGATGCTCCAGAGCATTTGCAGAACAACCTCTTGAGTATAATAGAACATTGGCCCAAATTTCCTCATGTTTACTTTGTCCGTCACCCACCGGAGGAAAACGGTGGAAGACGAATGTATATGCTCCGGTATATTTTAGTTTGATTGAGGCCACTGGAGCAGAGCAAGGCATCCTTCCCCAATTACTCACTGCAGGGTACTTGTTTTTCATTTACAGAGAACGTACACATGGACGGGCCGTCACAAACGTGCCTTATATTTCTCATACCTTCTTCTGTCAATGATTCGAGATGACGGGAGTGTTTTTGGAGTCTGGCAGGGTTGAAGTGAAATACAGCTTCATGACAGTAACGCATACGAACAAGGCGAGCTTCCATATATTCAGTGTATCATTGCAGGAAACCCTACGGTTGGTGATTCGGTTCAGTGATGCTACTCCATCGTCAACTGCTTCTACGGTGCAATAACGCCACTTAGTAAACAAACAAGACCCTCCTACCATTTATGCGTAAGAGCATCCCGTTCCTCTTCATCGGAACTCATTCAGCTGATGTGATGACCACACTAAACACTTACACAGACATCGTCCTTGAGATCCAAGCATTAGTGCAGCAACTCGAGTATATCTCCACTGACATCTCCGACCAGAAAACTTCGTCCATTACAACAAGAAACTGGCAGTCGTGTGTTCCCAAGAGAGAAATTTCAGGAAAAAAAGCAATGGTATGCAATTGTTCATGCATGCGCGTCTCTCTTAAATTGTTCTCAGCTTATCGCATAATCAAAACACATTGAAAGTGTCGCTCATAATTCTCATTTGGCAGTATTGTAATCGTGAGTAATCTTTTTCGTCTTATTTATTTTCCTTCTGTCACATATATATCTCCGGGTCATGATTGTGACAAAAGTTACGATAATTTGGCGGGAGGTCAATATGATTGTTACCGCGTTAAGGCACGATTAAGTGCTTTCGCGATAAGTTGTTGCACGTATAAGAACAAAGCAATATGCTACGAAAATTACAACCTGTATCAACGTCAATTGTGAAGGTATCCCTTTCTCGACTGCTTGATTTACTGCTCTGAAATCTTTCACTCAGAGAAACACCTCTGCGAGGCACGGAAGCCTAACGTAATTAAGTATCTGCAGCCTGGCTGAAAGCTCACAATGTCACTCAAAAGTCTGATGCAACAGAATTAGAGAAGTCTGATACCTTGTAGCCATTCACTCGGCTGCGACGCAAACATTTGGGACATTTACTGTGTGCGCCCAATAAAAAGAGAGGCAGCCAAAAAAAAATCAACAACCAAGTTGCCGGTATAAAGTAAGCCAGTAACGAAACGAGAAGCTTCGGGCAGAAGTGGAAGAGAACGAATCTACCGAAGCTCATCGTTATGCTCGCTTCTATGCGATCACTAAGGAGATCTGTTCTCAGAGCGTCGTGCATTCGTCCCGCTTCATTATCAAGTATAATGGACGGCTTCTGCTGCAGATAGGTTGGAAGAAGGCCTCGATAGGGGCGGAAAGCGTGGTGGTTCGTTGCACAATGGTTGCGAAAACAGGCACCGGTTTGAAAGGGCACCTGCGATTCGGAGCTATTACGTGGGCGAATCTCCAAACACAACATGCGCCATTGTATGCTAAGCTGCACGCCCAGGATGTTCGAGCGAAGCGTTCCTGTCGTGTTACTTATTTAAGGAGTGATATGGTTTCGGGCGAAAGTCGAAGATTCACTGGGATTTAGAAATTGAAATACGGTGGGCCTAAGCTTTGGTACTAGAGGCCACGAAAGTGCCACTTGTTTACAGTTGATTTGGAAGGGTGCGTTTAATTGCGCTTTCTAGAATCGTCTCGAAATGGTATCTGGTGCTTTAAAGAGATAGCAGGGTATGAAAGCAGTCCAGCCTCGCTTTAAACACTGTAGTAGAACAAAATATTTTGACTAATTTAGGAGGCATACATATGCATAATTAAGGAGATAATCTACCTAATTAGGGAGACAATCTAGCTGCGCACGACGTACAATTCTTTGACATCAAAGTATACCAAGAAAGCATGTCCATGCCTTTTCAAGAAAACGTACAAAGGCACTGATCAGTATATATTACGTTTGATACAATATATTACGTTTTTCTAAGACGTTTCTTGATTGTCGCTTAAGAGCGAAACAGAAATCACCATCCAAACGTCAAGAGTAACTGAATTTCATGATTCTCGTCAACGTTTTGCAATGGTACTTACATTTTTATCGAGAGTCCGAACATCGATTGGACACGACATAAATCACTTCGTAAGAAAGAGGCAAGCGCAACAAAAACACAGCACATCACTTTACTGCAATCAAAGAAAAGTTACACATCAGTACAGCAGCGGAACGCCGAGGATTTGGAAGCGCCATCTTTACAAGCCATAGAAGAGAGATTGCTAGCGGGCTATTACGTCAACAGAAATGACTCGTACACACACACACACACACATACACACACACACACACACACACACACACGCACACACACACACGCACACACGCACACACACACACACACACACACACACACACACACATACACAAACACACACACACACACACAAGCGCAATACTATCATACGAAAGGCGAGAAAACAATCAATTGCGAAACTGTCGCTTTCGACGTGATGAGTGTACACTGGTGAGTTATCAATCACGCCAAGGCTCTGCTCAACGGGAGTCGCTTAATCGTCAGAATCGCGTTACTTCTTAAAGCCATTACCATCATGAAATGGTGCTATTCGGGAGTATATTTCTATTCGGAGCGGCTTCCAGTGCGCCCGTTCATTTTCTCGATACTTCTTACAAAGAGTGACAGTAGATCTTCGATGTCTGCTTTCGCGAGTACGATGTCCTTCTCGGTGTACGATGTCCTTCTCTCGCGAGGTGTGCCTAACGCCGGAAATAGGGTGCCTAGAACTGGTCTAAAGCCTGTGTCTTTCTTTGCTATGTTCACACTGCTCTTTCTGTAAAAGGATCTCTTAGCAGCGAGGGACATAAACAACAGGAAATTTTAAAGGTAAACGTCTTTAAAACTGAAACTCGAATGATACTTGAAAAGTTGGCGTGAAAACAAAACGACGTCATCTGTATGAATCAAGTGACTACAGGTGACGTCATCGTACCGTCATCTGTAATTACGTATATGTACCGGCATCACTACGTCGCACATCAACAGTTCTTGATAACTTTATCTTTTATGTCGTCATAGATTACTTGTTATCACGTTACAGAACGTCAACAGTTCGTCGTGTCATCAGGACATTGCCAGGACGTCCGCTCATGGCATCACATCATTGCTTGGTCAAAGTTGCGCTGATGCCTGAGGCAATGGAAGAGCAAGTGCTAGGCAGAGAACTTAAGAATAAGTGGGAGCAATGGTAGGTTTAAATGAGACGAAAAACAAGCTGGCGTTTGCTTTCGAGTCATTTTACGCGAATGCATTAGTGAACCACGTGAATATATTTATTTATCTCTCTTTTAGGTTCGGTAATAGTAACGATGAAAGTTAACGGCACTTTTCTTGGACATTGCGGTTTTGTTTTGTTGGTCCGGTACCCTTTAAGGAAGCTCCTTTCTTTGCCGCACACAGAGAGCTGGAAAGAAATAGTCTCATTCTGAACATATTTCGATGAGTCCAGTGGGGCAAGTCGCGTTATCAAGGCTCATTGGCAAAAACGCTAAGTCTAGAACCCAAGTCAATAACAAATGAGACGTCGTTTTAACTGATGCTGTATTAACGGTTCTCAGTCGCCATTGTGCCACTTTTATCTAAAGAGCGCCAAAACAATCTTAAAAAGGAGCAGAAAATATTACCTAAATGAAATGGCGATTTTACATAGCTTTAAAAAGAGCTCAAATCAGTCGCGGTATCAGGATGCAAAACATAGCAAATGAGGTAAGCTCTTATTCTGTGCTGTGTTAACATAGTGTGTAAAAATAATAGAGGCCACACGTGCCTTGAACATGTCAGTCGGACCCTCGAGCTTTAGGGCAGGATGTCACGTGCATAAAAAAAAAACATGTCTCCCATCACCAGTCGGGTTACGGTTCCTTATATGTATAACATGCAGTGTGAAAGCATCATCAAAAGTTAAGCTATGACTTAAGAAATGTGTCTTTGACAATAAGACATTACTGAATGTGATAGGATTCGCTGCTGTCGTGGCATTCGAATCAACCGCGAAAAAGTAGCTCACAAGAACTTTGGGATAAAGGATCAAGCGCAGCAACAACAACGACAACAACAACAACAACAACAACAACAACAACAACAACAACAACAACAACAACAATAATAATAATAATAATAATAATAATAATAATAATAATAATAATAATAACGAAGGAGGTTGCCACACAAAGCACTAAGCTGGGAAAACTTGAAACTGCGAAAATGGACGACTCTGCAGACTGGATGGGCTGCTCTATCTTGTTTCTAGGCCTTAGCTTGGTAATGCATGTTGTTTCTAGGTTACTTGTAGGTCGTTACTAGGCTTTAGCTTGCTGATGATTACTACGTCAATTCTCAAATCAAAGAGGATCAACTAAAAACAACGCGCAGTCACAAACATGACAGGGATGTCCAACGAAAAACGAGGTCACGCTAAAACCAAGCGCTTGTACTTCCCACAGGTTTACGGGCACGTCGTCATCGGCGTAGGCCATCCATCGATTCGGGGTGTTCCCGCAGCCACCATTGCCTGTTTCGTTACGTAGTGTTGCTCTAACTGTTGTCTGCTTTGCTAGCCAAATTTAAATGGCACGTATTATTTCATGATGATGATAGTTTCTCACAGCCGCCGTTCCCTTTTCCATTCCGTAGTGTTGGGCTTACTGTTACTTTGTTCATTTTTTAGTAGACCAGCTGTGATCAGTGGGACTCATATTTTCCTAAAAACTACGAGAGGGTACTATGGCACTGCGATCGTTCGGCGACCATGGGAATAATGGGTAGTATACGGATTTTCCCGGTCCTCGTAATTGCGAACCCCGAACGCACAAGTGGTTTCGTTTATTGCTGTGCTTTGGTTTCGCTTCTACTGAAATGACGGATAGTAATAAACTTTGCGAGTTGGTTTGAAATCGAAAGCATAAAAGTTTAAAGTAGCGAAGTGCAACTGCTGAACAATTGCCGATTTTTGTTTTGCCACAAAGTCACTTCAAGTCACGCGAAGCCAACCGAGGCCGAAAGTAGAAAAATCTGACAAATACTTGTACTACCCATTATTCCCATCCTCGCTGAAGCGTAATGCGTTGCAGCTCCCATAGAAGCTAGCGTGAAAGTTAACTTTAGTGTATTTACAGGAAACTCATTGGTGAGACCCAATTTCTGTGGTGCATATCGAGATGAGAATTGTGATACGGCATACATAATAAAGCTGCTTGAGCAACTTCGCTATCAAAATACGCCGAAGAAGCAGTGAAGTAAAGACCGGACTCGGTCAATTACCCAGCAGTTCGGGTGACAACCACGTAAGACACCGAACGGTGGGCGAGCGGCCACCATCATTTTTTGCTTTTTTTGCAGTTGAATCGGGCTAGGAGTGCCTGATACTCTGAGGAGGAGATTAACGTACATCTGTCCCGTAAACTATCGAGGATTCATTCTCAAAAACGGTGAGGCCCAAGCTATTAAGCCTCCGAGTCTCTGCACCACTTGAAAACCCAACACATCAGACTCTAAGACCACCCATGTAAGGCTGAGCAACATGATCATACTCCCACTACCTTGCAACATGAACCTGGTGTCCCGCCAGCAGCGAATAAAGGAGGCATGGAACCATCCATTTCGGCCTCTTCATATAAGTGCCAACCATCCGCAGCCCTAAACAGGTGTGACCTCTCAACCCTGTTGAACGCCCATGACAGCTACCGTAATTAGTAATGGTGCCCCAATAGTACCCAGATCTCGCCAAACGATTCCCTAGAAGCCGAGAACGTGGCCGTAGTCTCCGCCCTTTTTCTCTCAATGCGAGGCATAGGTCATCAATATAGGCTTTCAAATGGCGTGTCACAGCTTTGACAGTAACAGAATTTATAACAACGCGCCCTGAATCGATTTCCTAAATTTTGAACGAAACCATTCTTGATCACCTGGGCGCCAGCACGAGAGCCGGGCAAAGATACTATGAAATTGTATCGCGATACGATACAAGATACTCCAGCAAAAAATATTAGAGATACAGATACAAGATACTGCTGCAAAATTTGTGTGCGATACGATACTTGTCAATTGTATTCCAAGATATTTTGATACATTCGCAAATTTCTTGTTATAGAACCCGACAATCGAATAGCTAACGCGTATGCACAAAAACAACGGCTTGAATATTTCTGAAATGTTCTCAATTCTGTTTTATAATATGTTCATTGGTATCTGAAAAGTTTTGTCCGAAAGTAAACTAGTTTACTTCCGAAGAACTTAGTAGGCCTTGCTTTAGCTGCTTAAAAGGACAGCTCAGCAGACCCTTCTCTTACAGCGCTTCTTGCTTCTCATTTCTGTAATAAATTAGAGAAGCTGCTGAGCTTACCGACCAGCTAGTGGATTGCCATCTCAAATGAGCTTTATTAAACAGCGTTTGCACGATGGCACAAGCACACATGTGCAGCTTCAGCTTGTCCTTAAAAGGTCGTTTTGCGAAACCGAATCACCGATGCACAGCAGCAAAGACGCCGGTAACGAGGCTATTGTGAAACATTGCATATATAGGCATGCGCTTAGTGCATACAGCTGCTATTACTTTTCTTAATATTCTCATTTTCCAGCGTAGACCGTCCGTTATCTCTATATTTTTTAACGTGCAATCAATTTTCTTTGAGTGAGATACTCACCTGTATACACCTCAGAAACTCCTGAGACCTATTGTATTGCCACGTGGTGGTGACAATGAAGCAAGCAGTTGTCACTCAGGTTGATACGAAACTCACTAAAGAGCTAACTTGGTGCCAGAACACTAAGTGGGCGTAATTAAAAGCGATTTCCTATAATAGCGGCTATAGGTGTCGTCGGCCTTCGGTATTGTGATCATCGGCAGTACGCGTCTTGTATTCATACAGCAGTGATCACACTTTCTAGCCTTATCGCTGCTGCCCGCGTAGGCTCGCAAATTAAAATGAGTTCTTCTACTGTGCGTAATCTGAAGAAAAGTTGTTGTGGTTTTACGTCATATAGCTACGATATGATAATGATAACGGAGAATGGGAGCGCTCCAGAAATTTTCTCTGTGTGGTGTTCTTTAACGTGCAATCAAATCCAAGTACATGTGTCTTTGGCATTACACCTCTTCTGACATGTGGCCGCTGAAGCAAGACTTCCGCGCAATGTTAACAGCCCAATCTGAGACAATCTCGAAGTTTACGAAACATCGTAGGTGGCTTACGCCAAGCAGTTATAAGTTTTTTGTGTGACTTAGATCCAATCGCACCAAAGTAAAAAAAATAAAGTAAGAGTGCGTGGCAGCATATTTGCACAAATGAAAGCAGGACAAAGTCACTATTCACGCTATTGTTGCCCATAGCTACTATTAACTGACAGTTATTAGCAGTAAAAAAATCGGAACGACTAAAAAAGGAAGCGAATTGTCACTGAAGTGGAGTTTCAAGCATTCGTTGTGAATATGCGGAGACGCATAATACAAGTCGAACTTCTATTAGCTATGACAGTTAAGCATAAGGTATTATCACCCTAATGATAAAGTAAGATGATAAGAGATCATTGCTTATGCATATTTGCCTGAAATGGCTTCTTGGGATGGTCATAAGAAAAAAGGATCATTTTACATAACAATTATTTCTTGAATTTTCTTCCTAGGATCTTTAGGATGGTTTTTATTTATTCTCATTAATATAATGGAAACTTAATTTAGTCACTTTATTAAGCAGTAGAATTTTTGCTGCTGTATACTCCACGCACGCCTACGTAAATACACATTTACCAAATCACCTTGGCAGAAGAGAAACTCAAGTGAATATAAAGATGCAAGTAGTAGCAAAAATAAAGTCGACGATAAATGTAAAGATAAAACAGAGAGCTTATTTTGACTGAACTTTACTAAAGACATATCGCATTCTCGAATCCGGAAAAAAGAACAGTTCAGAGCGTTAGGTTATGATGGGATGCAACGGGACAACTCAGAAAGAGCATGTGCTAACATTCATATAATAATTTTCAACTCGAATAGCGGCATGAAAACTACATGGTATGCCACTATATTGTCTGATCGGTAAACACCTGCCCTATTCGATATAACTTCCGCACACATTGTGGTACACGGCACTTGCAAGTGTCTAAGGATGTCATGACATCGACACAACTGAAAGGGGTAAAAATAAGAAAACGAAATACACACAGGCTTGATGGATTCAAAACTGTGATTCAGCCTAGTTGGATTATATCCATTTTGAAATTTTTGTGCAAGGACACAGATGCACAGAAAGGAAGACAAACGGGCTCAATTGATTCGTTGATTAATATGTGGGGCTTTATGTCCCTAAACCATCATATGTACTTGAGATACGCCACAGTTGAGAGCTCCGGCAATTTTGACCACCTGGAGTTCTTCAACGTGCGCCCAAATCTGAGCACACGGAAGTACACGCAGGCAAGCACGTGAACTTAGTTTCTGTCGAGACAGTGCGAGGTATGATGCTCCTCTGCTCAACCAACAGGGACACACAGACCTCATTCCGTGGCCACACTTGTGTAGTAGGGTGGAAAGAGAAAGTTATGTCACCAGTACCCACCTGAGAAGCGGAGTCAAGTCAGCTGTTAATGTTTCGCACTGTATATTGTAAGTTTGCAGCAAAGTATCTTGTATCTTAAGACACACTTTACAGTATCAAATGTAACGGAAATACAGATACAGATACTCGTCTTGCGAGACGTATCGCTATACAGATACACGATACCCAAAGAGTATCTAAGATAGTATCTCAGATACATCTACCTTCAATACTTCCCAGCCATGTGGCCCAGCCTATCACGGCACACCAGGCAATCCGATCTCAAACCAACTGGCTTGAGATTTTCTGTGAAACAGCCCTTCTAAACCACAGTTAAGAATAAATTACAAAACAAGTGCTCTCAATTGCACACTTCATCATCGCTTTGGAACTCCTATACCAGCATTTTTTTTCGATCTTACTTCTTTATTGTATATGCCTTCCATTTGTTCGTGCGGTAATTGTGCTACTGACTTAAAGCAGCCCCGCCGCGGTGGTCTAGTGGCTAAGGTACTCGGCTGCTGACCCGCAGGTCGCGGGTTCAAATCCCGGCTGCGGCGGCTGAATTTTCGATGGAGGCGAAAATGCTGTAGGCCTAGCTGTGTGCTCAGATTTGGCTGCACGTTTAAGAACCCCAGGTGGTCAAAATTTCCGGAGCCCTCCACTACGGCGTCTCTCATAATCATATGGTGGTTTTGGGACGTTAAACCCCACAAATCAAAAATTATGACTTAAAGTGGTTTAGGACATACTCACGTGTTCTCGAATACCCAGTTGCATTCTGCGTCGCATTCAGCAATGAGATAATCAGAAAGCATTCTTCCTCCTGAAACATGTCTAACACTTTGTTTGTGCTCGTCATTGTTTATTCATAGGCCTTCGTCATTATTTCGTACCAGGATTTAGGCAAACGATGAAAAGATAACCCTAGATATTTCTATTATCAGTAGTTGTAGCGGCGGAGCAAGCAGAACACCAGCAGAAAAAGATGAAAAAAAAGGGGGGGGGGGGCGCCCACACTCAGTAAAACAACAGGCTCTAGCACAATCGTCAGTAACCTGATCAGCTGTAAAAAGGTTCAGCATATACACCCACGGCAACGAGACTTTTAGAGTCATCGTTAGGGGCAACTGTAGCCCAAGAGCAAGCTCTATTGTTCACTTTGTGCTCCCGATCAAGTCAGAAAGGTCTAAAATTTCAGAGTCATCATTAGGGGCAGCTTCAGTTTCAGAATAAGCTCTATTATTCACTTTGCGCTCCCTATCACATGGGAAAAGTCTAAAATAGAAGATTCCCAGATATCCGGGCATTGTTTGCGCCAGCTCTGGTGACGAATGTATTAGACTGGTTGCATAAAAATACAAAATGACACAGCCTCTTCAAAGCTTTAAAGAGCAGTGAAGCTGGGTGACCTTCTTTAACAAATCACCTAAACCTAGCCTAAAGATAGCCAGTGCAGCCAACAAAAAGCCTCAGGAGCATGTAGAGGGGTAGTTTAGACTGGAAAGGCTAAGTTGAGGCTGAATATCTATTTATTTTTGCCTCCCTCTTTCTCTCCTTTCTTACCTTCTCTCTCTTTTTTCCTCCCTCTATCTCATTTTTTTCCATTTTTTCTCTCTCAGCTTCTTTTTACTTCTACCTGTATTTCTGTTTCATTTCTTATGTTTCTCGTTCTCTAGCCCATAGCAACCCATTCATATGGTTTCGAGAATGTCTTGCTCTGCTTGCATGCCTGGATAGCCGAGTGGTAGGATGCTGTTCATCGGACTGTGGTTATCAAATTTAGGATTTTTGTTCGATCTTCTCTCACTACTGCAACTACATGCAAATAAGCACACGTCGCACTACAATTCATTTTAAATGCGAAGCATTTCTTAGCGAACGTCGGCGCCTTTGGGCGCATACCTATCTATTTCTCTATCTATCTATCTATCTATCTATCTATCTATCTATTTATCTATCTAGCCGCTTACGTTTGGGTGCTCTCGTGCTCACCCGCTTAACTTGGCGTGAACCAAAATTAGCAGGGGAGGGTAAAATGGTTTGACGAATATGACGCGCTGGTCAAGACAAGAATAATGACACAATCCCTTCGCGTACGTCATCAAACACTTCCCGTTAGACAGTGGCACATACCCACGGGCGGGTATGTGCCGCAGGTATGCAGATATGTGCCACAGGTGATTGATACTTAGCATCAACCCAGGAACGCCGACAACGCACGTAGGCAATTTTAAAGTGCGAGCTTTAAGAAATACCCACATCGGTAGCGTCGACCCGACGAACGCGAAGAATAAGTGTCAGGGTCCCACTAGAATCGAACCCAAGCATTCTGCGTGGCACTGAAGCTTTTTACCACGGAGCTACGCCTGGTCTTGAAACTAACTTTCAAATAGACGCTTATCTTCGCGAAACGTCAATACTGGTTGCAGTGGTGCCTACCCAGTTTTATAAACAATACTTATATACTCCTTTGATACAGCCGTCACGTCGGGTTAACGTCAATTGTGGTTAGTTGCCATGCGCTGAAGTTGATTTATGTAGCAGTGTCAAGGGCCAGCATCTTCGCGAGCATTGGCGTTTCATATCAGCTTCTTGTGTTGCTAATAGACATGTTCCAGTTGGCATCATTGCGCAAGTGCAAACAACTGGTTATAAGAACATCTGCAACTCTTCAGCACATGTCTGTGCATGCAACATTTGCAGATATAGTTAGCGCCATTTCATGACGTGGTGCTCAATAAAAAAATTGCAACATACTCACTTTCCCAACGCATGCTTCTTATAACGTCGATTCCCAGGTACGTGAAATCTTCCGAAAGTTATATATATTTTTGTTCATAATTGTTAGCGCTTTCGCTTTTGTTCTGCCGCGGAATGGCGAGAATAAATCATAACATAATGAAGACTGCGATGCCACACAGAATAACTGAATTCGTTTGGTAGGAATCTAGAAATACACACTTGCTTTTCATTACGAGACCTCAAGATGAAGTACGAAAGCTGCGTGAAATACTCACTCCTTTTCATCCAATATATTGCGTGTCTGTGCTTTTTATTCAGAAAGAAAATGTCTACCAAGATGCCTAGGGGAGCAAATGAGAAAGGTCGGTCACGAAAAGGCCATGGGAGATGAAGAGCCGCGCGTGACCCACATTACTTTCTGCTGACCTCTAGATTTCTAGAGCAATAGGAATAATGGACCCAAATAGGTCAGCCGCAGCAAGAGCGTGTAAATAGTGAGTGGTCATAAGAGTGAGTGGTCATAGTATAAATATATATCGCAAAAACAAACGACAAAGTAATTACGTACCGTGACTTTCACTGGTGACCATTCTGAGTGATGACGTGGTCAAGTGTTCAAACACATTTCGGTGCGCCTAGCCTTGTCGTACAATGTATTTATAGTTGGAGAAGTAAACTGCCCATTAATTATAAAGAATTCATTTTTCTTCCTCTAATGCGTGTGTGCTTTTCAGAAGGCAACCCGACCTAGATTTCGTGAAGGAGAGAAACATTCCTCACGTCAAAAAAAAAAAAAAGCTGCCTCATAGAACATCTATCTCGAAAGTCAGCTGTGGAGTGGGGCTTTAGGTTAATGAGTTGGAAGGAAGAGAAACAAATACACACCAGAAGAATATACATTCAGGCGATTTGGGTATAGGTAAACTTGTTGAATGGTTTCAGCGCAAAAGAAATGAGGACAGACGCAAAAAAGGAATACGAAGACTAACTAGCACTCTCGCGCCTTTGAGATGATTCACACATAAACATGTATCTTAAGCCCAACATTTACACTTCTTGGTATGTAGATTAACGTGGTATTTAACTACGGCTTAAAAAGCATGTGCCATTGCGCTGATAGAGGTACTTGTGCGGCAGCGTTGGTCCTCGCGTTCCTTCTTTGCTTCAGACCTCAATTCGCCTGCGCTAAAACAACCCAAAATGTTTAGAAGTAGGGAAGACACTTACCTGCACGTCGGCCCACAGCGTACTAAAACGCCTCTGCGTGTACTCGTCCCGTACTGCGAAAGTGCCCGCATTGTGGTCGTGAGTGCGTATGATTATTGTACGGGCTCCGACATGTATAGAAGGGCCGAGGCTGGTAGCAGCGGCAGCTCTCGGAAGGAAAGGCAAGGTGGATGCTCAGCGAGATGGATATATACGAAAAAAGCGCAAATTGTGTCCAGACAGGACTTCGCTCCTGCTTTTGTTGTCTAGAGGTTTCTACGTTCCTATTGCTTCAATTCATTGTCTTTCTTCCTTAGTTCGAAGATGTGTTCTCATTTGCGCATGTGAGCGCCTTTATGCACGGTGTACAGTGTCCTCTTGTTAATTTTTGCACTTACTCATGTCGAAGACTGCACCCTCCTGGCTTTTGTACGAGCTTTCTAGCTCTATCAGAATAATGATGAGATATTGAGCTACTTGCATAAGCCGTGCTTATCACTTTTTTTTGTCAATCAGGACTATAGGAGGGCTACCGCACCAGCATGCTTGCTAATCTACACCGCCGCTTTCCTTTTGTGAACGTTGCAGCAATGAGCTTTCTTTCAGTTACTTGTAGCGCCAGCCTTACCTTCTAATTAAGGTGCTGCATTGTTCCCTGGCTCTCGTCCGCTGGCAATATTTGTACTTGGGGAATGGCACTGATTGTGTTCATTCTTATTCGAGCGTGTGATGAAGAGGGTAGAAACTTCCTGGCGTTAAGAAGTGGTAAAAAGGGTGATAAGAATCCTGCTCAATGATTAAGAAGGGTGTGGACACTCAATAGAGACACAGTTGAGGTCGCCCACAAAATGAAAGACACTGAAGTTTTCAATAGACACGCTGGTGGGCAAAAGGAGGAAATATAACTCAGAAAAACAAATTGAGTTAATAAAAATGGCATGGGTGAAACAAAGGGCGTAATGCACTGCTTGTGGGCTGTTAGAATAACTTAATTTTCTATCGATTCGAAATTCACTACTTCAGAAAGGAGCGAGGCAACCTTGACAATGAAAGCTTAGTGCCATTTTGCTACAATCAGCCTCTCCCGTCGACTCAAGCTTTATTGGTTTGTCGCGTCCATGCTAGGAAAACTTACAAAAAGAACTATGCACTACATAAAAGACGCATACACAGCAAAAACGTTTACACCCAAAAGGGTGTAAAAAGGGTGCTTGTACAAGAAAGCACTCTTTGCATCACCCTTTAACACCCATAAATGGTCGATTGAAAAAAAAGCACCCATTTGTTTGGGTGCTTGCCTCGATAGCACCCTAAAATAGGCTCTAAGGGTGCTTTTGTGCCGGAGAAGGGCGTAGGTGACGATTCATCAGATGGAATATGCAGCATAAGAAGAACACATAATTATAATATTTGGGATTTTATGTCTCAAAAACCTCGATATGATTATGAGGGTCGTCGTAGTGGAAAGCTCTAGAGATTTTGACAATTTGATGTTCTTTAATGGGCGCTGATATCGCACAGTGCACAAGCTTCTACCTTTTCGCTTCCATCTGAATTCGACTGCCACCGCCGGCATTGAACCCGCGACCTTCGGATTGGCGGCCGAGCAGCATAGCTACTGCACGAATATGTGGACCTTGCGTTAAATGACGGCCTAGACTTAGAATGTGTGAAGGTGCTCTCCGAATACAGCAGAATGCCAGCAGAAGCAAATGGCGTTTCATCTATAATGGCAATTAACTGCAATCCACGTTACGAAAGCTCACCTTAGCGTTAGTTATAAGCTACATGTTTGCTATGGATTATATACAGGATTATAATGTTCGCCCGAGTATGGGTGTGTGTGCGTGAGCCTGCGCATGTGTTCGCGTGTAAGCGCGATTGTGTGTACACCCGTGCATGTGTGCGTGCGCGTGTATGTGCGAGTCCGTGCTTGTGTTAAGCGTGCCTGTGCACATGTGTACGCCCATGCATGCGTTCGTTTACGGTCGCGTGTGTGTGTTGCCGTATGTGTGTATACGTGTATGTGTGTGCGCCTGTGAATAAGTATGCGTGTGTATCAGCCCGTGCGCCCTCAAATTTCGTGTGTGTGTGCGGGGGGGGGGGGCACTGCTCCTTAGTGTTTAAGGTCCCACACCTGTTCAGACTGGGAGTCTTTATGGGAGGTGGCTTAAGAAATGGCGGTGGTCAAGGCACTGTACACGGACTATTCAGTACATGGAAAACAGCTGCACATTTTCGTACCTCATCATTGCTTACGAACTTGCTGTGGTAGCTGATTAGGTCCACTGAGGCGTTTCTACGCTCGAAAACGTAGGTTATGACCAATTCACACGGAAAGCTGTACCTGCACTTATGCACAACCATCGTTTATATTAACAACGTTTAACAAGAACGTGCCCTGCCTTTGCTACAGGTGCTTAGCTAGTTCATTGGGCAACCATATGGAATTATGTGCTGATCATGTGGTCAGCAAAAAGTTTGTTATAACAACCTCGGCACGTTTCGTGGTGCGTGACAAGCCTTCTAAACATCCGCGACTGTGGATTATTTGTTCCAGCTTCGACTACGCATTCAGTGTTTGCGGCACCATACGCGGAATTGCCAGACACAGACAATGCGAAAAGAAATTCCTCTAGAAAAAGGTGTAGCGATGCTCTCCCGCTAATACCACCGAGGACGAAGTAATTATTGTTTCTGGCCATTCCATGGTGCACTTTGTTTTCCGCAAGTTTTGCTTCACTTTTTTTCGCCCACTGCAATCGCATTCCGTCAAAATACTCAAAGAACCCGAGGCTGGTAAATAACCTGCGTCGCTGTGCGACTGGCTGGAAGGAGAGTTGCCGTTTACAAGGAGTCATTCCGCGCCGAACGGCCGTCCGCCGTATGCCCCATAGCGTTTGCCTTTCGGCACCGTCTTGGCGGGTTTTTAGCTCCTCCCCCCCCCGCTCACCCTGGCCAGCGTTGCTCCCACAACGGCGGCGTAGATAAGCGAATAGTTGCGTCACCAAGCACCTGCGCCGACAGCTGCGGCGCCGCCGCCAGTGCCTCCTCCTTCTCTCTCTCAACGTTGCCCTCTCTGTCTCATCAGTCTTTCAAATGCGTTGCGTTGGTCGGGGGTCTTGGTCGCTGTGTGTGTTTTAGCGAACGGGCGCATATTCAATGGTGGTCACGCATGACACCGTGTTCGAAGTGACGCTCGGATTAAGGAATATTCATGGAGTGGCGGACACGGACAACGTGGGCCTGTTAACGGTGAGTGTACTGTTTTCGTAGGTAGTAATCATACAGCGCTAGCTGGGCGCCTGCAGCAGCTCTGTCGAAGTAGGCTGCCAGCCATTTACAACAGCATGCGTTCGCGGCCTGTTGCAGATGCCCGATGAAACGTGTGACTTAACGAGTTCACACTGCTATGCGCGATGTTGTGTAAGTGCCTGCATCACTCATACAGTGAGTGATGTGATCACTTAACAAGGGCGGGATTAGTTGCTGATCGCACACTGTCTCTACACTGCACAAAGTGATTGATATTGTTTTAAGATGTGCTTTGGGCTACATCGTAATAACATTTCTATTAATACTCAAATGTGCAACGTGCTTCTATAGGTGTAAGCGTAAAAAAAGAAAGAAAAAGAAAAAAAAGTGCCGCCATATACACGAAGTGAATGATGATGAGTGGGCGAAGCTCCGGAGGTAAACCTGGTAAACCATGAATCCTCCGTACATTTTGCCCACTCGATTTTATTGCAACGCTCCACCTAGCGTACGTCGCCGCACTATATCGAACGATGACACGCGCCATATGTGGCATCATTCCTATTTTATAACACCTCGCATCTTTCATAATCAACTACACGTACCGCCGTCTAGTTTATAACATCTTGCATCTTTTGGATGGATGAATGGATGGACGGACGGACGGACGGACGGACGGACGGACGGACGGACGGACGGATGGATATGGCTGTACCCTTTAGATCGGGCGGTGGCTAGCGTAATACTTAATGCCGTCAGCTACAAGTACCGCCATCTAGTGAACACTGCAAGAACTGAACGAGAGGTGGCTACATACAGCGGACGCACAGCCCACGACTTAAGGAGCTTCGCTCCTAAAATTATGTACAGAGGCGCACTGTACGAAATGGCTTTTTTTTTGCTTAAAGACGTGATAGTTGGAGGTGCTGATATGCCGCGATGCTCCGAGCACGTGCGCCTTGGTCTTTTAAGCTATTTAGGACAAGTGTCACCAGCAATAGGGAAAGATCTAGCAGACTTCTGAAGGCGCGTTGTTGTGGCCATCGCCGTGCGTTGTTTCTCCTCTTTTCTCTTTGCTGTTTTCCTGCTTTGCCTTCATCTGCGATAACGTTCGGCGTTATAACAGAATCGAGAGAGTATACGTGACTGTGGGAGCTATGTGCGGTAGCTCTAGCATAAGCTATGGCTGCTGCAACGTAGACGTCGACGCGCGCGTTGGTGTCGTTCGAGTGCTCCTAATTGCTTGATTGTGTTTAACTGAGTATTTAGGCACGGGTTACGTTTGTAAATGCCGTGGTCAATAATCGCTAATAGCGTGCCTCTGGTTGCCATCAGAGGATGGGCTTGGTTGTCGAAATATGCCAGACGATTTTTCTGAAAGCAAGCTTTGAAAAAAAATTTTTAAATAAATACTTTCATACGTGCTAGGCAGTGCCTATTGCGGGCCCACAACTCTCTAAAAACTGGACGAGCTATCACATCTTTTATCAAATTACAATGAATTAAGATGATAGAATTATAGATGACGAATTTCTGTGCTAGATTAGGTGCACAAAACACATGTTCGCAGCCCTACGTCTAGAAAGCAGGCAAATAGGAAGCACAGCGTCAAATTTGGAATAGATTCCATTGACGCAGCGTCTTGTGAGGGTAGAAAGAACGAGAATATTGTTCATTTTTGATGCCCTTATAAAGGCAGTCAGAATTGCACTGATTGGTGACTTGTAACAATTCCTCAGATTGTTAGAGGCGTGATTAAAGTAAGTTAATCTTTTACTTTTTTTTTGCAGACCTCTTTGCTAGTGCCACGCCCAAAATCATTTGTTCTCATGTAAAAGAGAAAGCAGAGATGTCTTCATTGTTTGTACATGAAGAGGTAAGTTTCTTGTGCGTTTTGATTAATGCTACATGTTCTGAACGTTGTACTTTAAGAATTGTTTTTCACACTGGCTCACTACCCTAGAAGGAATTTGATTCTTAGGCGAGTTCAGGCTTTCGTAAGTGCCATTTTCGAGCTGTAGTCTTACACTTCACCCAATTTCGGGAATTTGCTGTATGCAGAAAAACTCTTATCTTTATCATACGAAATTATTGGAATGTATGGGTTGTATGCTTCGAGTTCAGTGTAATGTCAATGACACGCCATTTCGAAGGATACACACTACACATTCTTTATATATGGTGCTGCCAGAACAGCACGAACATCCTTTTATGAGAAGTCATATTTGCTCTCATTACAGGATGAGAGGGTGCCGCTGACGTCCTGCGTAGTCTACCCCGGACCCAGCCTAGAGCAAGCCTATTTCCTGAACTTCCACATGGATAACCGAAAAACCTTCCGTGTCAGTAATGACGAAACAGGAGTGACAGCACTGATGAGTTGATTTTTTTTATTTTCAACATTGTCCACGGCCGCAAGGCCTTTAACAACCACCGTGATTAAGCGGCTTTTTCTCGGCGCGAGTTTGGAGTTTATCAAAGAAGTTGTTCAGGCAGTACGACGCTGAAACTTTTAGTGTCACAATGCCTGAACAACTTTTTCTAGTGTGGTCTTGATAGATGAACAAATTATGTTATTTGTGTAAGTTATTTTGCTTAAATATAGCTGGACCATTCCATGCCATACGTCCCAGCCACTTTGGCGACCATCTGAATTGTATTTGAAAAAAAAATGTGCTGACTTACTGCGTTGAAAACAGTGAACTGCTAGAATATTTCAGCGAGAAAAAAGTTTTGTTCATGTGCCTGGCTTATAACTTCCCGGCATAATGCCGTCTGTGTGCTGTTTGTGGGAAATTTCGTTTTAAAACTACCACTTATTTTTTCTAAAGCAAATTCAGTCTACCTGTTAAGTAAATGTGCTTCTGTAAGGTATTTGAAGCTCAATAATAATAGTGCAATTTTTTTGCCAAATTCGCTTCCAAGAATAACGCCAGAATGTGTTAAGTTTGCATTTTTATTGCAATATTGCACTTTGTATGAATATCTGAGCAGTGAATACTTACTCCACAGAAGCTATATCTTGAGAAAAAAAAATATCTTTATACCTCTCAAGCTGCTGAAACATACGAGAAGATATCATGAATTTCACAAAATCGTGATTTTGTCTGTATTGAGATGCAATTTGCTCCATGTTGTGATACAATGAAAACTCATCATTATACCCAAACTGTAAGAAAATGAAATTCTTTTCTGTAATAAAAATCTTATCGCAAAAAGGACAGGAAAGAGCGCTGTCAACTGAATTTTATTGAAGGTGGTACGAGCGTTTTTATACTGAGCACAAGACCAGGGCTCATCTGCAACAACACATGTGTGACCATGACAAAATAATTTTAACCGAGAAAAAAATACTCTTTTTCGTAAAAGATAAGTGAAGGTGTACTGATGCATTGATCCTTGGCCTTCCTGATAAAGAGTTCTAAAATCTCTCATTTTTCTGCTTGCTTTTTTTTAAAAAACCGTGTTTTATGAAACCTAGGACTACACTTACATTCTTTACGGTGTCCGGCCATGAGACTACTATAGCCCTTCTTAACATTTAAAGCATGCTGCCTTGCTTGATCATTGAAGCATTGCCCAGTTTGTCCTATGTTTACTTTTCCACGTGTTAGCAGTATCTCATACACATCAGATTGGCATTCAGTAAACCTATTCTAGTGACGAATGGTGCAAGATTGACTATTCCTGTTGCAGTAACTACATGCACTTTTGAAAGCTTGCAAGGGGTGGAAAACAACAATGTCATATTTGCTGGCTCTTTTCCTAAAATTGTGAGACACCTTATGTACGTAGTACCATGTGACAGGCAAAGATGATTGGTCATTCTCTTTTTCTTTTGGTCCTGTTTTCTTTAACTTTACTTTCTGCAGGAGGGTTTCGCAAACAAGTGTGATGATGCTGTTGGGGCATTGGCTGGTGCTATCAGCCCAGGAGTGCTAAGAATGTTCTGCCTTTTGATAGTGGGCATTCAAAATTAGTAGAAAGAGGAATTTATACCACATGTATTCAGGCCACCCTTCAGAAGTCATGTTAGCACAAGGGTGAGGTCAGGCTTAAAAACCAGATTAGAAGACTAAAAGATGCTGGGTATCCCAACAGAATCATCACACCCGTTTGCAAAACCCTCCTGCAGACAGTAAAGTTAAAGAAGACAGGACCAACAAAAAACAATGACCAAAACCTTTGCATGTTATACCACATCACGTGTCTCACAATTAAAAAAATAGCCAGCAGATATGATATTAGCGTGTTGTTTTCCACCCCTTGCAAGCTTTCAAAAGTGTGTGTACTAAACAGCAACAGGAAGAGTCAATCTTGCCCCTTCGTCACGAGAATAGGTTTATTTATTGCCAATTTAACGTTTGTAGAAGTATTTTTTATCAGGTAAACCAATGATAAGTGCATCACTACACGTTCACTTATCCTTTCCGAGAGAGAGTATTCTTTTCACAGTTAAGATTATTTTGTAGTGCTCACACGTGTCGTCACGCATGAACACGGTTCTTGTACTCCGTATAAAAGCGCTCGTAGCACATTCATTAAATTCAGTTGACAGTCGGTGCTCTTTCCTGTCCTTTCTGTCTCTTCCTAAAGTTGTCGCGCTGTGACTAGCACACAACCACGATGAACCAACTCTCCCAAATTAAGCTCTTGTTACGTAACACGTAGACCGAGTTTCGTATGTAAAGAAGGAGCGGTGCTTTTAAAATAAAATTTTTCACATACAACACCTAGACGGCATTCCAGGAAGTTCAGAAGGCAGCCACGTGACCAAATATTTTTCCTCTCCTAAATATTACAGAAGTTCACTATTTTCAATGCAGCACGAGTTTTTCGAATACATTTGAGATGGTTGCCAAAATGGCTGGGACATTTGGCATAAAGTGACCCAGCTGTGTCATTAGCCATAAGTATGCATTACCTCTTTTGTTTTTTGTGTGTCCTGACTCAGTTTTGTGTTCGTTTTTAGCTTATTGTGTTTCTGATCATTGTATTTGTTTCTTAAGTATTCGCTAAAGTTATATGTGCGAAAACCCGTATATGTTTGCATGTACATCATTTCTCATAACCAATTGTTATACATCCAGGAATACAAAGCTTAAACCACTGTGATTGTATACATTTGAAAACACTATTCATATGTATTTTTGTGTGCATCATTTCTTGGGAACGATTGTGTACATGACGGCGTATATAGTGAAATCATGGTGATTGTATATATTTGAAAGAATCATAAGTATATATTTGCCTGTATTTCATTCCTATTGACCGATTGTGTACACGAAGGAGTATTAAACTGGAAACCACTGGGATTGTATATACTTGAAAGAATTATAGGGATATATTAGCGTGTATTTCATTTGTAGTCTCTATGTACATGAAGCAGTATACTAAACTGAAACCAGTGTAATTGTATGTTGCAAAGAATTGTCAATAAAGTGAAACTGAAAAATTATAATCAACATTTGAGGTGTTTCATGTGTAGTGTACGTATACGTGAACGTATATCTGGTGAAAAAGTTGTGTGGCAGAAGAAGAGTTTATGTCTTATTTGCCTATTAAATATACACAATATGCAAGGGCAGCAAGGCTTCATTTTCTGTAACGCGCATTATGCATATACTGTGAAGTATATATAGATCCAGCACAAGTTCATACACAACTGTACGCGTTTATATTTTTGCCCATACGCAATGAATGGAGCTCGACAGGTGGCGCACCATCGATAATCAGGACCACTTTCTTCAAGTAGTGTTTAATCAGTGCATGCTGATATCTATTAGTGCAGTCAAAAAGAATACTGCCACCCCTGCCATGGGCACTCAACACTCTTGTGCACCCTTCTCGCACCCTCCTCAGAGGGTGCTAAAAAAGTGATGGACATCGAAGCCACCCTTCCTTAAGGGTGTTTTTGTAACACCCTACAGTTTTTTTACATGTACACCCTATTCTAAGGGTGCATGGTAAAGCACCCTTTTTGGAAGGTGCTGGATTAACACCCTTAGGGTGTCGTCCACGGGACAAGCTCATTTACACCCTTCATGGTGTAAAAAGTTTTAATGTGTATAAATAGGCTGAGATTACACAAGCACATGTTAGCCTCAAACTATCTCGTGCACAGCACAGTTATGTTGCCAGAATGTTCTAAAATGTAGGCGATAGTTTTAGAGTGAAGAATATTAACGGATAGCTTAATGGGTTTGTCCTAAGCCTCTGAGTATTCTAGAAGCTTGCGGTGTGCTCGTCACCTTTGCGTAGAAAATTATTCGCGTATATAAAAGCTCTGTTAGCTTAAACTTGCATCCATTTAACGAAACCAGCTATTTGTCCTTGGAAAATATAAATTTTGCAATAATTTGCCTTTGCCTATCTGGGTTACATCTGCCCAGCCTGTGCACACGCTCTAATTGCGGACTTGACGCGGAAATGCCTAGGTGGTTGCAGAAAAGCTTCACTATCTTCTCGGGCTGACCAATTTTCATTAGGGTAATCTTCAAGGCCCAAGAAGAGAAGATTAGACCAACGCAACCTATTTCTTTCATCTTCGCACCTATCTGTAATTTTTAACAGCTGATTTGTGACACCATGTCAGACGTCAAGCGAGTCAGAAGCGGCGGTCACCGGCAAATGAAATCCTTCGCGGCGCGATGAATGGGCATGGAACATGTTGCACTGGGACCGGAGCAAGACGAGACACCGGTGCCGGTCAGAAAGAGCCCAGCAGACCGCACCTTACAGCCCAGGTAACAGTGACCTGAAACAGTAAAGGTCGTAAGCTTGGCATCATTCCTTTTGGTGGTGTCGATCCCCTTTGGTGAAAGGAGTATGACGATTCAGTTTCTCACAGCGTTCGCGCGTTTGAAGAAACATGTTTCGGTTTCCATAAATAATGCATGGGTGAGTTATTGCACCCACAAAACACAGTAACACACAAAATAACACACAAGGTGGACACCCGTACGTTACGTTCCCATAGTACTCGCGCATGCTGTAGAGGTTGCCTCGTTGAACTCCATCTTCATCGTCCTTTCTACTAGGTGTTACGCACTTGAACTCTTGTGCGGGGATCGCCTGATTTTTCCGACACTTCGTAGCCAGCAGCTAGAATTTCTTAGCGTGCGTTCGCATTTGGTGCGACGGTGCGGAAGTCGACGAGAGGCGGCTTGGCAGCCGCCTTCCGCTCAGCGGTTCTGCGTGCGACGGGTGACAGTAATGACAGCTACGCGCCGCCTGGTGTAGAGCGCGAGATAAATAATGGGAGAAATACGGCGTTGATGGTCAGAATCGATGGCTTTGCGTCCATGCTAGCATGCTGGCGGTGCAGTTATTACTTCTTTGCCGCATGCAGCAGTAGTCTGGCGCAGCTCCATACGACGCGGAACACTCCGCTGGGGCGCCTACGGAGAAAAGACTATCTGTTCTTCGTCTGGATCTGTGATGAAGAGTTTGCAGACTTTTCGGGCTATGCGGAGAATACAAGTTTACTGGCGTAAATATGTCTCGCTGGCTTGAAAATTGTTACTGATTGTGTGATTCAGCATTTTGGGGAAACCCGTGAGTTATGAAATGCATGGCAGAACATGCTCAAAAATCGAATTGCTCTAACCTCAATGTTATGCACCGTAGCCAACTTCCTGGAGTAAAGTTTTGTTGGCGCATCTAGATGAAAAAGCTACCCCAGAATGTCGAAGTGTCAACGCGTAAAATGCAGGAAATGTCACTTCATGGTTACGCACAAGTAATTATTTAGGCAATAAAACAAATACGTTTTACTCACGAGATGGTAATACATCAGTGTAGGGCTACACACAGGTCTATGAATATCGCTTAGAAAAAAATTTTTACCTCACTACAAAACCTGAAATGATTTATCGAAGTTTCTGTCCCACGAGAATTGTTATTACGCTGTTACACTGCAATTAATAAGTGATAAGCTATCTTTTTCGGAAAAATGATTATCATCAATACCACCATATGTAAAACTAATATGAAATATTCCATCAAGCAGAATACAAATTTAGCTGTAAAAAAGCTCAGCGAATGACTCCTGGCGTTTCAGTTTTACTGAAAAAGAACTACTCAACATATAATGTCAAGTGCATACGGACTTGCATTTCTATACTTCTCATACGTATGAATGCGCTAAACATCCGGAGAATTTCATGCTTTTCTACACTTACCACTAAATAGCCAAATAAAAAGTCGCAACTCTCGTATTCCAGAGCAGAGTTCTTTTGTCCTATAATACTTTTACTGGGACGAAAGAACACTGAAACAGTATAACTTTGGTCAGTTGCCATTGTTTTCAGCAAAAAAATCTCTTCAAACGGCTGCAAAAATGTTTCAAACGATGTCCGCGTGTTGTCAGGACAAGCTGGAATTGAACAAAAACACAATACAGTTTTACCTCTTAAGTCTTTCTCAAGCCAAGCCAGCCCCCTCGTTCTCTAGATTTCCCTCTCTCAAAAGAATATACCACGTACATGAAGTAGGGAAAATTGACGTCAACAAATAACAAAGCACAGAAATCTTAAACATAACACAAAACCTGTATCAAGATGCGCACGACCCACAAAAGAGGGGCAGCAGCCGTAGAACTCTATCCTATCAATGAGCACTGTGTCGCATCAAAGCAAGTATATGTATACATAAAAAAAGACGTCCCCTGAAGAACGCGGGCAAGTCGAGACACTTTGTCTGTCGTGACAGTAAAGTGGTCACCCCTCCTGCAGTTTTCGTTCTGCAACCAACCACCGGCCCTTCCAACATACTACTCCATCCGGGATGGCGGTCTACCCTCCTCCCCTTCTGCCACTCCAACCCCTCCAAGCAATGGTCCCCATTCTTCGACTAGGCAAGCCGCATCGCTGAGATCGATTTTGCTTCTGTTCTCCGCAGGAGACAAGCAGCCCCGAACGCCCAGTTCCCCCCTCGACCTTTTTACGCAAATGCACTCGCTTCGAGCGGTGAGTTGGCAAAACGTGGTAGAGGCACGGTGCCTGACTTGGCCTCTCTGTTGTGGCTTTCCACGCCTCTCATATATTTTTTCGCTTTTTTTCACGAATCGTATTCTTTCATCGCGGCTGTGCAGGAAGCTCTAGATCTTGTTCGAGGGTGAACTCTAGAGCGTTGAATGCATCCCTTGTAAACAGACAGTCACGGAAGGAACAAAAAAATGAAAGTAAAGAAAAAAACAATAGAAAATAAAACATGCTGCCGGGGTGAAATATATGTTTTGTGTGGTGCAAGATTTGTCATTTTTCGTACTGCACCTATATAATGAGTTTTAGCGCATATCAATGCAGCTTCAAATCCACTTAGATAACGACAAAGAAGTCAATGACTTCATATTGGGGGCCCAGTATAAAGGCGTTGTGGCAGCTTGTTTTGTTATCAAAATCATCAATACGTTTTACCGCCATAGGATCAAAGAGCTCTCACCTCTTTGTCATCTCTATTGTCCCCTTTCCTGATCCCCCAGTGTAGGGTAGCCAACCGGATGTCTTTCTGGCTAACCTACCTGCCTTCTCCATTTCCTTCCTTCCTTCCTTCCTTCCTTCCTTCCTTCCTTCCTTCCTTCCTTCCTTCCTTCTTTCCTTCCTTCCTTCCTTCCATTCTTCCTTCCTTCCTTCCTTCCTTCTTTCCTTCCTTCCTTCCTTCCTTCCTTTTTTCCTTCCTTCCTTTCTTCCTTCCTTCTCGCAGAAATTCTGGTGTTGACGTTGTCGTCAGTGTTGGTGTTGGTGTCGTTTGTTGTGCGAGAAACATCATCACCTTGTCTGTGACCAAAAAATAGAGAAACATGCAAATAAAATAAATAGTAAAAATTTCCAGGCCCGAGTGCGACTCAAGACCGAAATTCCTTGCGTGGAGAGCTGGTGTTTTACATAACGACCACGCGTCTTCTGCTTTTAAATACAGTGCAAACAATTACCCGTGCTTTCAAATGCTGTTGAAATAACTTTCCTACTTTGAAAACACAGGCGTTCAGTATACAGGTTTCTCGATACAACATGTATTATCACAGTAATAACAAGCGTACATTGCCATCAGGTCTCAGAACTTATGTTTATTAGAACAATTTGCTGGTTGAAAGCAACCCATTCATCACAAAAGGCACACATGTTACTGCACTTACTACTTATCACATAGTGCCATGGGTGCATTGCAAGGTCGAAACCAACTAACTTGCATAAGTGCTTGTGGTTCAAAGCATGCCACTCATTAAAAGAATGCTGCCTCACGCAAAAGCTTTCTTGGCACGAACCACTTCCAACTTTTTCGATCACATTGTAGTAATTCCGAATTTAAACTTATAACTCGAGTTGCCGGCTCACTGGCTTACATATTATAAGATCAGTAAATAAACCCAAACTCGGGCTGGATTTATTTCGCATTTTTCGCCGCATCCCACACTACACATTGTAGCTTTGTTTTACACATAAGTTTTCAAAATTGTGAACATTGTAGCATTGTACCGCTAGCAAATTAGAAAGTTAATTATTTTTTAGTATTCCGTGGAGCTTAATTTGCAGTTCTGTGTGGAACATTTTATCGAATGCCTTCGCGAAGTCCAAGAACACTGTATGAATTTGACCTCAGACATTTTTAGTGTAGGTGAAGTCAAGAACTGCTTCAACAAGTTGGGTTGTTGTTAAGAAACATCGCCTAAGGCCATGCTGAGTGGGTGACGGAATTGAATGAGCATAAAGAAAAGTAGTAATCCGCTTATCAACGATATGTTCTATTGCTTACAGCAGGAATAGGTTAGAGCAATAGGCCAATAATTCAGTAACAGTTGTTTGTAGCCACCATAAATAAAGGCCCCGTTTTTACAGTTTCCAGTCATCTGGCAATGTGCTCGAAGATGAAGATGCATTGAATATATCTTTCAAATATATTAACGGCTACTCTGCATGCCTTTTCAAAAAAGCATTATATATTTCATCTGCTTCGGAGGATTTTCTCTCGTATATTTTCAATAAAATAATAAACACTCCCGTTTCATTATTGTCGAACCATCAATCGCATTCGAGTCTTCAATTGCCGAAAAATGAGTTCTATGCTAACCTGCCTGACCACGTCTTTTTTTTATTCCCCTCTTCCTTACCCCGGGTGCAGCGTAGCAGGCTGTAGTGGCTGGCTAACCCAAGCCCCCAGGCTGACCTCTCTGCTTTTCAATAAATTATTTCTCTTCCTTTTTTTCTTGAAATTCACGCTCAAGAATATGTAGATTTTTATGATTCATGTTCAAGTTTACTGCATGAATAAGTTCATCGGGGAACTTATCCATAATGTGCTTATATATTACATACATCACTACAAGGGCCCTAAGTAAGAAAGTGTCAGAGTGGGAGGGTGGGGCCCATTGGCTTTTCTATTCCCTATGATTTATACTTCAAACCTACGTTCTTCTGCAATTATCAACAATGAAATCTTTCACAGGCTTGAAATAGGTACTTGTATTTAATCTGTGATCAAGAAAGCAGCTGATTAACAGAGAGAAAAATAAAAAGTCTTCCGCTTCTTCTTTTGTACTTGCCACCTGCGCGCTAGCTTCTGACAGAAAAAAATATCACATGCTAGAAGGTCCAAGCAAAAAATTATGCTCAACATAGCATCCACCAAAATGGTCGCAATATAAAAGGACAATAACTACAAAAAATGTTTTGTGATAGATGTTTTAATATTTTCGAAATATATTTCATGAAAAGTCCAACCTAAAAGCTGTATTCTGCGCATATTTTTGCCTACGTCATAACAGAGGTGTTCTATCATAAGGCTTAAAGAAGCAAACATGCTTGTAAGATTTTTAGAGGGACATGTATCAACTGCATTCTGGTGGTGTTACAGATTAGGTTTGGCACGCAGGCAATGCTTCGTCTACGTTGGTTTGAGAAAGTATGGAAACAAGAAACCACAACAGTATACGATATGACAGAATAAACAATAAATATTTAAGAATATTTTGTATCGCAAACTTATCGAAAATGCAGTAGGGGAACTACCTGGGTTTAGATATTGTAGGTGCAGAATACTTAGCATACTTAGTAAGGAAATTCACCGTAGCTAATGCAGCTAATAAGGTGCAAAGTGAACATTTCACACTTTTGTCGGGCTGGGAAGCGAAAAATTGAGGAGAGTACACAAACCAGCGTATTCATTCAAAGTAATGAGTTCTTTTTACTTTGCATAAAAAAATCTCTCACGTTTCGGGTCCGAAACCAGAAAAGTCGGAATGTTTTGTTTTAAAGTAAATTTTATAATTTAATTGAATACGTCAGGTGATGTCCACTTTTCCAAAGGTAATAGGGTAATATACCTCTTAAGGCGTTATAGACGCGTCCACGTGCATGTGGGAATGTGTGTGTGTGTGCGTGTGCGTGTGTGTGTGCGTGTGTGTGTTTGGTTTCCCACGCACACAAACTGCTACAAAAGTAAACAATAAATGCACTTCATCTCGCGAAGGCAACAAAGGCACAAGGCAGGCTGGCTACACTATGATAAGACCTCTATTATGAATGGATGGGCCCACAGCTACTCAAATCACGAAATTATTTGTTGTTCAGTTTTATTACTTAGAGAAGGAATGTGAACCGTAGTTGCATTTTTAACCACGTTTACCCGGAAATATTCTGAAAGGAAGGAAATATTCAGATGCGGCTAAGCTCCAAGGTGCTTTTGCCGTACTTGTCATGAGGCGTCAGGAGTGGGAGGTGGGCCGAAGAGGGAGAACAAAATATGCAATGTAAAATGTTAAATGCGCTAATAGGCAGGGCACGGCTTCGAAACTAAACGGCTTAGTCGTTGCCTTCGAAGATGCTGCTTTTGCCAGGATCAACCAGCCTTAGGTGGTAAGGCGCCTCCACATGGAAGACAACTTAAATTTACGCTTCTCTGTTTTCAAACGGAGCCCACGGGAGCAAAGGGAGCTTTCGTGGAAGGTAAGGTTGGCGTGAGAAAAACGATTGTGTGGGCACTCATATTTTATGCGGGTAACTTTACAAAACTACTGCTTGTTGTATGCGTCATCCTAGAAAGGAAGCGATGCTGGTTTTCATTTTTTTCTACGTCCGGTATCCTTCTGTACTAAACGAGAAAAAAGAGAACGGAAAAACTCTTCTTTGAGCATCAGCTACTGTTTGTTTTTCTTTCTGTGGAGTTTGCGAAGTTGCCAAGAAGAAGCAATTTACAAAGGTGTTGACAGCGATTTTGGGGTTTAACTGCATGCTCTCACAGAACATATGTGTGAGTGAAGAAAACAATAAACAAGAGATAATATCTGACGCAAAGTAACACGAGTGCTCTCACATTTTTCTGTTTGCTTTTATATTGAAAACACCGCGCTTTAAAAGTAAAATACGCTTACCTGCTCTCATGCATGTGCAATGAACCTCTAACTGGCGCTATCTCCACGCAGCGTGATTTTGCAACTATCCGCTTTTTTTGCCAACCGCTGTGCAATGAGAGAATGTACACTTGAAGCGTACCATTATCATTTACATCACATTAAAAAATGATAAAATAGGTTCATTAAAGCGTATTTGACTCAACGGGAGCTACTATTAGCGATAATATGAAATCTCCGTCACGGCAAAATTTGCAAGCACCGGCGTTTTGTTTTTCCTCAAGCTCACCTTTATTGCGGCAAAGCACGCTCTACAGGTAACCTTTATTGTTGTTTGCCTACTGATAACGAAACATTTGTACAAAAGCAGTAGTACTCGTACAGAGTTTTTAAATACGATAGTGTTTCTTGAGGACCTTCCACGCAGAAACATTGGTCTGTCGGTACATTTGTCTGTTTGTCCGCCGTCACCACGAACGGGGTACTCTTAACAGCACCAGCCAATACCCCGAATGGCTTACCAATCCGCAGCGCCCACCAATGTTGCTCAAGAATCAGCGTTCATACGTGTGCGATTCTCAATTAAAACGCAATTATTGTGCATATCTGAGGCACCATAACAACACGTATATATTCTGCATGTTTGTCTTTTACCAGAAAAAGCATGCAAAAATAATTCTAATGATCGTAGCGCTTACCACGCCACGCTGACATGCAGCGCTTACACGAAGAAGCGAGTGTTTCCAACGCTTTCCAATGACGACACGGTGCTGGCACCTACCCACCGCCTTGCGTTCTACACCTTATCACCTCTGAGACGGGCGCGCACATCTGTCTCAGGGCCACGCGTTTCGTTTTCCAAGACAACTACCATATGGCGCTCATGTCTCACGCGTGACATGCCTTTATTCGTTCGTTCACCTCCGCTGCACGCTCGAAGCACTCTAGCGCAGCGCCTCCGGAATACCGTTCATTGATTTTCTTGCGCGGAACATCAAATAAATGTTTCGTTCATTCTCTCTACACGCAAGACTATCGTCTTTTGAAGACATATGCAGATTACATGAAGATACGGGCCAATTTTTTAGATTGCATCTTCTCATTGCTATTGAATATATGTGGACACTCCGGCTGAATATTTTACCACTGCTGTCGCTGTAAATGTAACCGCAAACTTCCGCATGAGGTCCAAGAGGGACATTATCGCCCCACGCATCGTTCGTTCTATGTGCTAGTCGCAAACGTTAACCAGCAAGTAAGTAGCATTGAACAGTAAGGGAGTGAGTTACACTTGACAGAATACATAAATATAGCGAGTTACTTCGGGCATAAAACCTCATGAAGCAGAAAATGGCAGTCACCACTGTTTCACGTAAGTCTAGCGACGACCTTAACATAGGTTGCTATGAAATATCAATTAGTTTTGCTTGTTTATTATATATATATATATATATATATATATATATATATATATATATATATATATATATATATATATATATATATAGTTGTGATTGTAAAACCACAAACAAAACCAATGGTGCAAATGCCAACGTGTGACTCACAATGCACGATTCGCCAATAGTGAGTCCACCTTCCAGCGTGGTCACAGCAAGCTGTTTATACACCCTTTATAGCTAGTGGTATGCACGGCTCGGAAACGTTTCGATTTGTTTTTTTTTTTCATTACCAATAACATGGCGCAAAAGGCGTGAATGATTTGAATGTCTCGTAATCCGCCACGTAGTGATTGGGTAAAGCAAAAGAATGCAGCATAGACAATCACTTGCTGACTGCTTTGCATGAAACGAAATCGCAAAAGGTTTGTGATTTACCAATTTTTTTCGCGTCAACAAGTACGTTCCCGTTTTTTGCTTACATAAAATACTTTTCATATCTCACAGCTCACACGCGATAATGTATAGAAATGCAATGGCATGTCGCAGAGATCTCAGTCCTAGACAACGGTAGCAAACCCTTATTTTTTCATGGTGGGTGGTTGCATTCATGCTTTAGGTACGTTCGTGTCGGGCTTTTTGTGTGTACGTGTGTATACAGACATACAAAATAACAAAAATATCACGAGAGTTTCACTTTCCCAACTCTATCTCCCCCTCCCCCCCATCTCAACCCAGCTGCGCCCCTGCTAGCCATCGATTGCTACAACTAAGCGCACCTTCTCCACTTTGATGAGGGTGGGAGAGGTTTAAACTGACGTGCATTCACTTTTCCCACTTTCATTCCTGTTCGAGGAAGTTAAAGCGCTCTCCAGAGTTAAAGCGCTTGAGGTAAAGCTGAACTTGAAGCACTTTTAAAAACCTGAGCATAAATTACGGTGCACCAGAACAGCTCCAACGTGACCCTCGCCTCCCCATCAACGTCACAAAATGGAGCAAACGCCCCAGTGGTTGCACAGTGACACTCAGTGGCGACACAGTGACATCAGAGGCACTCACCGTTGCGGCTCCCTGCACTCTTCGAAAATGGGGTTTAAGAGTAAGCGAATTTGACATGGGGAATGCGTTCTCGAGAGACACCGGATGATCTAAAAGGTAGCGCGTCTTTTTCGTTTCAAATAGAAGTTCATGGACCATTTTCTTTTTGTATTTTTGTTTACTGAGACCGACATTGAAACGGACGTTTACACGATGGTTGGTACCCGAAATTTGTCAATTTTAAAGTTACGCTGCTTTTGATGTGTGAAAATGAGGTGTGCGAAAACTTGTTGGAGGACTGACCGCGCAGATGTGTCTGCGGCTCCCCGATCGAAAAACGGGTAACGCTGTGAGATGAGACAGTGATTGCGCGATGCATAGAATGAGGAAGCCATGCTGCATGGTTTCGTTCAAGCTGTCTACACTGTCCACATTATCGGGCAGCCACTTGCTCCAGCTGACTCCGAAAGCAGCAGCGTCTCAATTCGGTACCTCAGCACACCGGGAAACTTAACCATAGAAATAAATATAAGGCCATTATGTATGGCATGCATTGTCTGCTATAGATGTTGATGGTTTGAAACGCTGGTTAAAATTTCATCAAACTTTTGACGCTGGTTCCGCCACGTGTCGTTCTCCACTTTCGTTCAAAGTGTGGATTCCCTAACTGAGCAAAAGTTAGAGTTCAGGGTAAGCAGCACCCAGACCCTTAAGGTGCCTTTCTGAGATACATGCCTCCGTAATAGACTGTTTGATCCAGAAGATAATCAGAAATTTCTTGATGATAATTACTAATAAACGAGAATTCTCCTTATTTCGCGTGAGTTGCTGCATTGCTTCCAGATCCAAGTAAAACAGTATTTGTTGTAGTTTTTCCTTACTGGGCGTGTGTGTTCCCGTGAAGTAAACGAATGCAGTAATGGCAGATTTTAGGCAGGACGTCTCAACCGAACTGTTTTCCAGATATCTCGCGGCAGTAGAACTCGGTCAACCCTCATTGGTGCGCCGGTGCTCACTCTACAGAAGATGTCCACACTTTGGTGACCTTTTAAAGCTACTGACAACTGCCCACAAGATGAAATAAGATGACTGCATAGATGGCAAGATTCTCCTTCATAGTGATTCAATCCAACCCTGTTTTTCTCGTGAGAAGTTGAGTTATAGTTCTATTTCTTCATTGAAAATTGCGAGAAATGATTTGTGGCACCTGGTGGGATGAAATTCAATTATTTGATGTATCCTGTTACCTGACCGTAGACTAGTGTACGCGGTCAACAATTTTCTAGCTAGTTTTGCTAGTATCGTGTGCTTCTAGCTAGTTTCTAGCTAGTATCGTGGGCTTCTTTATGGTAAATGTTATTGGTTCATAAAAATTCACATAGGCCTGCATTATAGCATGCATTAAAGTAGCGCTGCCTCCACATAAAGTAATGATTTAATACTCGTAAGCGCATATTGAGCAACTTTTCTGCGTGCTCATAAAGCCATTCACGCAGTTTTCAGGTCGGTAAGATTTAGGAGTGACGTTGTTTTTCTACGTACACTTGTGTCAGAAATGATGTGCACTGCTACTCACCACGGCCGCGCATATGCGCAGGGACAAGCCATCCACGACACTGGCGCAACAACACAGGGAAGCTGTATAAAGCCACAACGTGTCATTGTGACAGCTTGTTATTTTCATAAATAATTGTAAAGCTCAGAATAAACGAGTTCAAGCATATATAGTTACAGGAACTCTTGCGAAATCAGAACAACGACAGCATGCACGAGTCGCTCGGAAGGTTACGGACATAGCTATATCAATCTTGAGCTTTGATGGACAAAAAGGGACATCCATGTTGAGATCTTTCAGATAGAAAAATACTGCTGATAAAATACCTACATGCTTTTCGGATTAACTAAGGCAGCTACAAACACTATGAAAGATAAGCCTTCTGTCGCACCGGAAAAATATGGATAAAAAATTGGTTGTCGGTTTCTTTGAAGTCCTGTGCCTATTCAGCACTTCTAAAGATGACTTACCGTCAAAATTTAGACCAAGCTGACACGGTCACAAGCTTCACTTATGCTTAACCTGTAACGCTTGCCAATCTCCCCATCAGTAGGACAGCCATGAGTTTAACCAGGACATTCTTAGTTTCAAGGAGTTTGAAGCCCAGTTTACGTGTAAATCAGCTTGATTTACAGGCGCCTATTTCAAGGATCGACTCCGGGCGCCACGTTTCTTCTTGCCAAGAAGCAGTGCTCTTGCCGCAATGCGGTGATCGGTTTGATTCAGTTATGAGCAGAACAGCATAGTCCATGCTCAAGCGCGCGAAGAATGCTCTTTCATATACGTTGCTACGAATCTCGCACTCCATTTCACCGCACTCACGGCGCACAACGCACTGCCGTTGCAGCTGAAAAGCAAGTGCCTTTGATCAAATCGGCTGAAAAAAGTGTTGGTATTTACTTGTGTGTGTAGACCTTGCTTTTCTACCGATTACCTACTGTAAAAAATATTCAAATATTGGTTCAAAGGAAAACGACGTGTGCGAGTGTTGTGTTTGCGTCCTTTTGTGGCCTTCAAGAGGGGAAGTTCTCATGCTTCAGATGAAACGACAGAACTTGCCCAGAGAGGAAAAGCGTCCCCCAGGAAGAGGACAAAACATTTATTAGAAAACCAAGGAAAGTGGTTTCTTCATATTGCGGGAAAAGATGACGCTTAGTTGGCCAGGAACCCCACCCTCACCTTCTTCTTGGTGGCTGCCTCTGCCCACCCCGTGACCTAGATTTTCTCGGCAGGGCAACACCTCCTTTAGGGTCGCAGCTGAGCAGTGCGGTCCCCCACTGCTGCGTTAAAGACTCCCGTGGAAGACGCGATGGTCAGCTGGCAAAGAGATGACGGGAGATTCACGCTGCCATTGCTGTGCTGTTGAAATTTTGACTGAGTGGCAGCGCTGACGTGTTAGCATGCAGTTTTTATTTTAGAATAGCAGCAAATATTGCATACGCGTTAATAGCGCTAGGCGCATTCTTGCCGCTGGTTTTATTAACGCTTATTTTGTGAACTCCGCGCTTCATGACTGGCGTGGTGTGAGCAGAGAGCTAACTGATGTTCTTGATAGGCTCGGATGATTCGGCATATCACCCCTGTGCAAGTTAGAAAGCATTCGAAAAGCCACCTTGTTTGAACTACTGCTGCTTTCCTATTTAAAAGGAATGACTGAACAGTCAGGACCTTGCATTTGTGCGGAGCGTGCATGCTGCCATGCAATACGACTCGTGTGAAGGATGCTGTTAACGTCGACGTGTATTTAAGCCTGCTAGCTCTGAACGAACCGGCGATGCCATGCTCATGCGTACAAGATTTTGTTAAGGAAAGTGTTACTACGGCATAACAACCTTCGTCAATCCGTAATCTCGTTTCGCTTTCGCCCCACAGAACACCTGTAGTGGCTTCATGCAATGTCTCCTTTGATGGACGGGTGGATACAAAACCACTGAAAAGAATCACTACATATCCATGGAGTGAATGATGACGAGTGGGGCGAAGCATCCGTCCATCCGTACATGCATTCATGTGTCCGATCGAGTTCCAGAATGCAGATGGCGCGTGGGTAGCACCGACGAGACGTGAGCCAAGAAAGCCAAGCGCAAGCGTCTTCAACGTGCCCGCTGCTCTGCTCCGTTCATGCCCTGCCAACGATCCACCACGTACTATCCAGGAGACTGAGAGAGGCGTTCGTTCGCGCACTATGCTGACGGGGCGCGAGTAACACCAACAATCGTGCACTCAGGCAAAGCGCGCGCAGCAGCCAATCAGAGAGTAGCGGCAGAGTAATGCCATCTAAATATCGAGACGCGAAATGGTCTTGCATTTTTATTTCTCATCTCTTCTTCTCTTAGTTACACGTGACTACTGACAAGGTTAAACCATAAGAAGCTTCGCCCCTAAACCCCGAGGGCTGCGACGCAGTGACCCAAGTTGGCACGAACGTGCAACGGGCTTTAGGTAAAACGAGCGTAGTTGCTGCTCCGTCGGCTGTGGTCGACGACGCTCGACGGTAGTGAAGATATGAGCACTGCAGTGTACACGCCACTTCGGCTAACGGGAAGTCTGTGCAAATGTGCCACTTCGAAAAATGCAGCTTTCACTTCAGCATCTGGACAAGCTTGATGCTGAATATAAGAACATACGAAACTGCGTAATCGAGAATCAGAACGATGGGCGTAAGGAGCGAAGGACAAATATATGTTCAAGACAAAATAAAAGACTCGCAGTAGGCGCTCAATCAGTCCTTTTTTATTCTAAACAAATAAAGAGCTCATTGTAGTTCATGTTGCCTCACCTGACCGCGATAAAACTTTCAGTCTCTTGTATAACAAGATTATATCACTTGCCGAAGTTTTTGTGATTTTTTTCCGATTTGCTAACAATAGCTTTGGTGGCCATTAAACCTATATTAAGTCACCATTAAATAGTCCTCCTGGTAGACGGCTCAAAATGCTTTTTTCAAGTAGTTGGCTTTCAACAAAGCCCGCATGACCTCATGCCTTCAAAACAGAATAAGGTGTTCCGCCATCTTCTCGCCAAGGTTTGTCGAAGAAACGTGGGCAGTGTGGCGCATGCAGTGTTTATGTTTGACATCACGAGGTTCGTCACACTAACTGACTGTCATATACATTCCTCAAGATGAGCCAAAGGAGTTCCAGCACCTGCGCCAGGCATGCTAAGTCAACGTTAAATATTTACAGACCACGGTACAGATGGGAAAACAGAATATTGCATCTGCTTCGTTAGGCAGTTTTTACTTTAGATCTGCGGCATGTTCCCAAACGCGCTTACAACATAGACTGTCCAGTTCGATTGAATACAATAAAAAATTGGTGAGAATTTGTAAGTATTTTTAAACTACTACTGGTCTGGAGAAAATTATTTCTCTAACTTTCTCTAAAATGTGACTACAATTTCTCGGCAATTTATGATTTCTTTACAACTTTTTATACCAAATGCTACAAGAATGTCTCTTAGTTCTTATGAATATTGTGTCTAACAAAATAAATGAGCCTTTAATTTTACACTGTATTACAGGATGATGTAGTAGCCTCACACGGTGACAACACATCTAGGTCATAGCTTTGGTAGACTGATCTGTGGCGGCTTTCCTTAATGTACTGCAAACTACAGCCGCTTCACGAGGATACCTTCGTAATCATTACCTACCCCTAGGGGCTTGGCCTAATAAACAAGTCTGTCCTTTTTTATCCGCCCCCAACATCCAACGCAAGCACCTCCACAACGTGAACAAACTTCCGGAGTAGCGCTAACTATGTGCCCCCTAAAACGTGGGCGTGTGTGTCCCTGCAGCGGATGTGTTGGCCAGCACTGCCGGCTTTCAAAAATGTTTGACATAGTAATTTATCACAGGTATTGTGAAGCGTGCTGAACGTAACCAGTCCTGCAGATGCTTTTGCATCTTTTTTTATTTTTATACAACGCGTGCAGTTCATAGAAGACCGCGCTCCTGATTTCGCATCGTGCCTTGCAGCTGGCAGAGTTTGTGCCCGTTCGTGCACGCGTAAAACATAGCTTGTAACTATGTGGCAGGTTTGCACAAATGTCGGGAGTCTTAATTACACGCTTTGGTTCTGAAGCACTAACAGCCCAATTTTCGCAAAAAGCAGACAGAGCTTTGTAGCTATGTTGGCAGCTTTGAATAATGTTCAGGAGTATAATTATACACACGCTTTCGTTTTAATGCACTACCGGCCCAACCTTTGCAAGCAACAGACATATATTTGCAGCTAGGTGGTAGCTTTGCAGAAAGTTCAGTAGTATTATTAATCACATCTTTTCATTCCTATGCACTAACAGTCTGAAGTTTTGAAACGGCATACAGAGGCTACTTGCCTTGCTAACGTGGCGATTCCATCTGCGTTTCATTCCATCAGGAGCAAACAGGCCATCAGCACGTCCGTAAACAAGAGCAATCGCCGTGTGCTCTAATCACCTATTTTCACCCTTCTTGACAGCCGCAACATTTCTGTTTAGGCCATGCATTACCACTTGTGGCCATTTATTGTCAGAGCGGCATCAAGGAAAATAAGTTAGTGAGAAATATAGTAACAAAAAAAGGTGAGCGAGGCGGCAAGGTCATTTCCCTGAAATGGCAAAATAACCAATAACTGTTGGCGTTATAGTTAAACCGCTGACTGTTCAGTATCAAGGCACTTCTGGGCCCTTGGCCAATTGAACCTTTACAGACGTACGGTTTAAAATTGTTAAAACATTTTTATAACACAGCGAAATCACTGAAAAGCACTGATAGATAACAAATTTTCATTTGTACAGCACATATTTCACTTATTATGCGCAGTAATATATGACACCCATCATTTTTGGTGTTCTGAAGTACATGACGTGTCGACTGTTATGTACACATGAGCGAATACATTCCCATAAAGACAACACGTGTGCACTCCTATGTTGTGCTGGTTGGATTGAATGTTAACAAAAGACCTTACCAGAGACACTATTCATTGACTTTTGAATATTTCTTTATTTTTGTGTTCGTGCTCTTTAATATATCTGTGTATGAGTGTGTTCTTGCATATGTGTTCTCGGGTGTTTTGTTCCCCATGTACTGTGCCTTTTTTTTCATCTAAGTTTTATGTTTAACATTCATGCAAGGGCTATGGTGTAGCCGGTGCCTGACTTGCTCGCTAATATTTTTTATATATTATATCAGCAAAAGAAATCAAACTGTGTTAATATTTACTTTGCTAAAAAAAGTTGCATAATCTTTTTAGGTACATTGCAAATCATAGCTGACCTGAAGAAAATGACATCAGGTCATCATGTAATTTTCTTTGAATCAGCTGTGATCACCAGACCATGACAATTATGATGGCATCGATAGCGCACTATTGATGGTTTGAATTGAGGCTTTCCAGACATTCCGCGCCGTTCATGGACACTCTGCTTCATCCGTCGTAAATGACAACTAATAATAGAGTTATCTTCTTTGTGTATCGTTTTTACACCTCAAGGTGTTTTGATTTTTGAATGTGCTCTAAAGTTGCCTGGCGAGGTGGAATGCGAACACGGCCATCACTGGATGCGGCGCGAGCGCCTGCTTTGAAAAATCGCAAGTGGTTTCGGCCTTCTGGGATGTATGCGGCTTATTTCATCGATTTAACAAATCTACAAACTCTGAGGATGCTGCTTTTTTGTTGGACTTTCACCCTGAGAGTGACGAAGATGCAAGCTAGCGAGGAACATCGGTGAGCTTCACTTCCATCTTCTGGCCGTATCATTTCGCGTTTCTGCACCGTGCCTGCCAGGATGCAAACTTTTAGAAATTGCAAAATATTCAAGGGCAACTAGGAAACCAAAGCTGAAAACACAAGTTTGCTGCAAGCCACACAAGGTTGAGCTATGCTTTGTAACGAGGAAGTGATTTAACACACGAAACGCCCATTGTAGCGCTCGCATTAAAAACATTTTCCCGGGCAACTTCTGTTCAATAAAAACCTAGGAATTTCTCAGTAATGGTGGCTATTAGAGGGCAGCATCTGTTAATTCCTATTACACTTGTTCTTAATGGATGTAACCGCGTGTCTAGATATTCTGTTTAGTTTTGTCGCGTAATTTAAACTTCGGTACTTTAAATTGCTCAATAGTATACGTATAGTATCTTGTAAATAAAAAATTCGTATGCATACATTGTTAATTTCGTTGGTCATTCTTTTTTGTATTAGATAAAATATTTGGAGGCAGTACTTTCTCCCTCAAAAAAAAAGATGTAGTGCAACCTACGAAAACAACCTTTTTCGGAGTGGTAAAAAAATAATTGAAAAAGCAGCCTTCCTCTAATCTAACTTGCTTTTCAACAAACGTTCTGCTGCGAAATACCACGACCAGAAGTTAGCGTCTGGCATCCGACATATGTTTTTTCGCACCTATTTGCGCTGTTGATTCTACTATGTATTGCAATAGGTTCTATGTTTATTTTGACTTCGCGCAAAACTGTCAGGGTTTTACCCGAACATGCTCTTGCTTTCGCTAAACTATACTGCAGCTGCTTCCGGCATTCTGAGAGGCAATATTCGAAATCCAGAGAGATGCCGCACCAACTGTACGTGACAGGTCACTATATTTTTGTCAATTTCTTATGTGTTTTTTTCTCTTCCTTTTTGTTGTCATCGATTCTTATATGCATCGTTGAAGTGAACCCTCTTATGCATGAATGCTATGATAACTGAGACAATCAATACTTTCAGACATTTTGCTTTGCTGACAGAGCCTAGCTTGGTTTCTCTTGAACTCCCGCAGCATAAATGTGTTCCCTAATACTAGAGTGATTCAAACTCCTTGAAACGTCTATGAATTATGAATTAAGTTAAAAAAAATCCCACGAGACAACTTGCAGATTACAATTGCCATGATGTAGGCGAGCACGTTCGAAAACAAGTCTAGTCGCCAAGCATTATACGTCAAAATCAGCCGCGTTGAACAAACTGTTTCCTCTGAAAAGTCCTTCACTTCATCCTTTTCTGCTCGTTCTTCCTTATCCGTTCTGCACATTCGCGTGAACTGTCAACTTAATGCAATTCCAGCAAACGAATGGGTACGCGAATGTCGGACTCGAGTTTCTCTTGCAGTGGGCCAGGTTGGAATAAAAATTGCTGCAGTTACCACGCAAAAAAAAACAAAAACAAAAATAACAATGCAGTATACTCCGCGAAAAATTACGTGCTCAGTCGTACCATCGAACGCCCACTGCACTATTCAAAAGAACAAGAGAAAATTTTCAAAAGCACGGAAATCGCCCAACCACATCTGTGTTCGCGAGACAGTTTATACTAAGTCGCGCAGCTGGTCAACCACGTCTCGTTTTTTCTACTCTAACGGCAAGCCTCAGCTTTGCAGCGTTCGTTTGCCTGGCGAGTTATGGTGTTATCGGGCAAACAGGAACCAAGGCTGTGTAATGTGCACGTAGTTGGGAGGGTTCGCGGGGGTGGTGCTAAAAACGCTGGCTCATAAGAGCTTATACGACTCCTATAAGCGATGCCGCCTACACCTAAAAAACGCATTTTTTCTCTTCAGTGTTCGTATGTTTTTGCACTTGTGAAAAAAAAGTAACGGGTAAATCGAAGTTTTTAAAGCAGCTTCTTGCACGAATGCGAATACCTAGAAATATAGGCGTATATACAAACATATGCTCAGGTTTTCACCAATGCGCCGTCGCGAATGAGGCCCCCGTTCATCCTAGCCTTAATTTGTCTTGCTTTGTCGGACGTATGTTTCCGTAATCATGGAGCTTAGAGGAACTCGGCAGCGGTGCGTCGTTTTGCTCAGACGTTCTCTTCGTAGAATCAGAATAAAAAGCGAAACAGTATATTTTTAATGAAAAAGAAAAAAAAGGTATACAGCACATATCTCATTTTGTAACGTGGTTGCACAAAAAATTAAGCGAAGTTGTTAATTTCAGCGAGCGCTTTCATTCCCGAAGCTCTGTTCTTGCATGTCGATAAATTTTTCTGCATTATTTCATCTATTTTTTTAATGCGAGCAGGAACGTTTGTCTGAAATTCGTACCACTCTCTCGTTTATACTTAGTCATCGCTAATGAGAACACGATGACCTGGACACCCTATTTTATTGTTTGATTGCTTCAGTTTCAATTTAGCATATATTTAACTCGATGAAGCTAAGTCATTACGGGTCACCTGAGGAATATAACGGTAATGAATTCATGAACGAATGAATCTATGCATGAAAAGGCTTTATGTCTTATTATCGGGAAGACGGAAATGAAAGTGGAGATAAGGGTGGAACAACTTGAAGTAGGCCTCCTCTACTTTATCTGCCGAGACAATCATCGGGTTTGCTGGTTCTGTGGATCCTATCTTTCGGGACACCTCTGCTTAAAAGAGGTCGTAAAAAATTGATGTTCGCTAAGGCACTGCCATAAATACATCTGTTCTTTGAATTTGGGCAGTGTAACATACTATTAACAGCTTTTCAACCAATCGTTCTCAGCGGAACGAAGCACACGACGCATAGATTGTTTTAGATGAAGAAGACGTGAAATTCTCAGACGTCACTTGATGGCGCCTGCAATTAAAAAGAGCCAGGCAAGCATACTTTCAGGTTGTCTTAGAAAACTGTGAACGACGTGTAATTGGACACAAATGGAATGCCTTAGTTCCCCAGGTAGGAAAATCTGTAGAGATGAAAATTATTCAACCACAAGATGGTGTTCTGTTAAGTTACGTGGTGTAGTCCAGCATGGCGTAAAAGGGGAACGTACAAGCTGTGTCATCCAGTAGCGCCAAAACACACATCCTAGTAAATATAAGCAGCAGTTTCGGTCCCGCCAGCATGTTTTTTAGGTGTCAAGCATATTCAGAACATCGTAAAAGAAATTTCGACCGCACCCAGGCCATCTTCGTAGCAAAGGTGCACGAAAGAGAGACCATTGAAAAGGTTGACGTATTCTGCGAGCGTCTCATTTTCTCTGTACAGCTGGCGGCTGTGCCTACACCGAGAAAGCAAATACAAGTTCCGTCCCGTGAGTCACCTGTAGAACTAGATTTCTTCGAAAAGCAGTGATATTCTACGCAAGAAGACGCGCCAGTCATCTGCAGGGGCTGCTTCAATTCTTGGCACTTGGCACTTAGAAACGTTGCGCGGACATTGTGTGCCAGCTTTTAAGTCGACTGCGGTAAAGAATTTCGCAGACACTCCGGTGTCGGTGTTGACTACAGCGTCCCTGGTTGCAAGCGAAAAATCAGCGCTGTCCATGATGGACAATACTAGCTAGCTGGGAATAAAGAAATAGTAAGAAATGTTCGGTTCGAGTGTGTTCGCAGATTCGAACGTGCGACCTCTCAGCCGTGACGCGATTCGTTGAGTTGCATGGCGATGACACTTACATCCTCAAGCATATTGATGGCGATGTATTATATGCACTATTTACAGTGCTTTCAAAAAAATGTCATGCGTAAACTTTGATTGTTACGGTGAAAACTTCTCGATGACACCTCAGAGGCTAAATCAATGGCATACGATATCATCATTCTAGCAGTACTGATATACGCTAGTCATCTGTGGGAACCATAGGCACTAAAATTGAATGCACTAAAATATTAACGTATACAAAACAAAGCCTTACGGTTCATTTTTAACTCATATTACGAAACTCGATCTGTTAGTGATCATAGAGACAAAGCCGAACTAATGACGGTGACACGAAAAATGTAAATGAATCGACTGATATTCCTTTTTTTCGCATGTTGATGGAGATTACAGGCTTAAACTAAGGGAATAAATGGCCCTACAGGAGCTTACCACATGCACAACAAAACATTCTTGGGCCAACCTTGGGCCAATTCCAGGCTAGAGTTTCGCTTCTCTATAGCCTGGCCGTGGCCAAAGTTTGACTTACAACGGTAATGCTGTTCAGGCTTTCACACCATTTTCTTTGGTTCAGATCTCGCCTTTAGCGTATACAGCAGCTACCACAAGCATCCACGACCACTGGGGCATGTTTATCATTAATAAATAATTATACATGTACGTTAGTTGTCGGAATGGAGAAGTGTCACTAGAGGTCAACGTGGATGCATTTATGAAGACTGTACTACAGTTGTCGAACACCACCAGAAATTTTATAAGCTCTCTTATGTCAATATATACAGTGAGCAGTAAACAACTTCTTTAAGTTGAAGGTTTACTTTCGTGTTGTATTGTTTGCTACGACGGGTGGAATCATCGACGTTTTTTTTTCTATTGAGTCGAGTTTCACCCACAAAACGCAGTGTTTGCAACGCTAGGCGCAGAGCATGACGCTGTTTCGAAAGCTTTGCGTATATACAGTCATCGCGCAGCACTCATCGCGCAGCACGATTAAAAAAAAAGGAATGGTGTTACGGGAAGCAAACCTGGTGCACATCATTCCCAGTATACTAAAGTGGCCGCTAATAACTTTTTTGTTATTACTAGTATGTAATTTGTCTAATAATATATATAACTTAAAAATGACTCGCCTCACTATCAAAATGTCTATGAGAAAGTTGTGCACATCGTAAAATGACTTCTACATGTGTTACTTACAACAATTACGTATTAATTGAGTGCTCATTTTGTCTGTGAATAAAGAGAGTTCCCGAACTATGAAAAATTACGCGTGACTGTTCTCACACTCGCAAAATGAAGCAGTGCTTTTAAATAAATAATTTTACTGGAAGCAACTGCTTTGGCTCTTTTCTGCCACCGGATACAGCATTTTGCATATTGGGGGGGGGGGGGGGGGTTGTTCAAATCGAGTGCCAACAACATGTGTCGCAGTTTTGCAGGGATTCCATCAGCTTGAATGTACGTCCCTGTCACCATTCATATCTCACGGTCAACTGTTCTCATTTATGACCTGGCCGGATTACTGTTCTGATTAGAGCGATTAAAACAAAACTGTGTAAGGTCAAGACGGTGCGTTTGTTCCGATGGTAAATAGCATATAGCGTGATCCGTATTTTTTGCTTTTAGATTTTCTTCATTGCTACTGACTTTGCAATGCGCGCAGCATTCTAGTGTTATTTTTTGTATTTCGCGAGCTTTATTCATTAACAAGTAAAAATGAGGACGCAATTAGTATGTTGTTGAAAGTATGTAGCGCAGGAGCAGGTCGTTTCAACATGCGCAGAGCTGCCTCCTTGACATTTTGATAATTAGGTGGATAATTTTTTGTTACAGATATTATTTTGACTAAATAGTTGTGTCATTAACGAAAACATAGTATCAGATACTACAGTACATTCGTAACAATATACACAAGCTTTGATTCGCGTAACGCCATTCCTATTTTTTTTTAAATCGCGTTGCTTGATGATTGGGACCCCCTGTAAAAGATCATTTTGTTTAGACTGCAGCCAGGACACGGAGAGGGAACTATATTCGAGAAGTGATACGAGCCCCTGCGATAACATTGACAGGTTTGATGACTGCATTATGAAAGACAATGCGTTCAACCGAAGACAGGATTATTCGACGGCCGACAACAATTTCTGCCGCTATCAGTGTACAGCGTGCATTGCTTGTGTTTTGACCGTTCATTTACCCGGCACATTGTCACCCAAACAGCGAGTTCCGCCTTTCCGAGTGTTCCTCAAGCCTTCTTCGTCATCACAACGTCTTCGAAAGTTCATATTTGAAAGTGACCACAAGCTTGCAGAATCATATTGGGTTCCGCGAGATGTAACCTCTGTTAAACTACACGGGAATATTGTAAACACATAACACATTTTTTTTTTATTTGCCGAGAGAGATACGAGAGTACGTGCAGCAATATTAGTGCGGTTAACTTAAACAAATCCACTACTCCAACAGGCTAGCAGCCGCCACAGTTTATTGTTTTCTTTCCTACCGTTATAAGTGTGCTATCTTTTGTTCTGTCCCACATGTCAAGACTGCGACTCATCTCCAGAAATAACAGCGTTCCTGTTATCATAGCACAAAGCAGCGGCGTCAAGCCTCGTCGCCCTGTTGATTTGTTGACCTTATACCACAGCCAAGGCGGAGTTCGCAATACCGTACACTGCTCAATAAGGGGCGCCGAGGCCCGCTCGCTCACGTATGTTTGTGAATAACACAGACTACAGTCACAACGCCTTTCATATTGGCTCCGCAATATCAGGGCGGAGAAAACCTTTCGTCGACCAATCGTGTGGAAAGCGTACGCGACGTCCACAGCACATTGTTTATTTTTTCTTTACACATCTGGCCCTTACCGAAGCTCGTGCGGTCGTGAGCTGACGCCCCACCATGCACTAATAAAGAGCAGGGAAAGGAGGACAGAAGGCGACAGCGATGAATGAAAAACATTGGCCCCGTATCTGAATGTTTCACTGCAAATGTTGTCGAAAGACGATGGTCTTGCGTCTGGAGAGAGTAAACAAAGCATTTATTTGATGATATGCGTGAAAAAATTGATGAATTCTATTACCGAAGCGCTGCGTTAGAGTCTCGATCTGTGTAGCGGAGGCGAACGAGCGCATCGAGGCACGTTAGACACGAGTGCTATCTGGCAGTTATCTTCGAAAACGAAGGAAAGCGTGCGCGCACTCGGAGAAAGATACGCGCCTGTCCTCGGAGGAGATAAGGTGTAGAACGCAAACAGACGGGCAGGTGCCACCACTGGGTCATCTTAGCATAACGTTGGAATAACTTGCCTTTTTGAGCACCACCTTGCACTGTCAGCGCAGCGTGATAAACACTACGGTCCTTAGAATAACTTACGTGGGCCTTTTCTAGTATAAAGCCACGCATACGAAATATTGACACGTTGTTATAGTGCCTCAGATACGCGCAATAAATTATTTTAAATTGACAGTCGCACTACTATAAACGCTTAAACATGAGCAACATTGGTGGTCGGTGCGAACGGGGTTGGCCGTTTAGGGTATCGCTTGGTGTCACCTAAATGAGGTATGGTTACGGCGACAAACAAAAAAATGTACAAATGGAGAGAACAAAATTTTTTCGTTGAAGTACCCAAAGAAAGGCTATCGTCTTTAAAACCCTTAAGAGTTGTCTATAATAGCACGGACCAGCCTTCGAGAGCATCCGCTGGTAGGGTGTCGTCAACATTGAATAATGATCAACCTATGAACTTAGTGCAAGCGCTAAGCACGTATTATTATTATTATTATTATTATTAATATTATGAGAGAAAAAAGCGTTTCATAGTACCCTGGTTCTCTACCAGATATGAAGAAGCATGTGGAAGTGTAAATATTGCAAAAATTTTCAATGCACTACCTGCCAGCGAGTTGAAAGAGGCAAAAAAGAAATTGCTCGCTAAGCTGTAAAATCACATGGTGTATTTGTATGCCACGTATGCTCTGCGTCCCTTTTTTTTTGTTCCTCTTTCTTATTTACTGCCTGTAAAAAAGTAATGGTGTCAATTGTTTGTCTGTTCGTTAGTAAGGAAACATCAATAGTTTTGTTACCTTGTGTCTACATCGCTGCAACCGGCTCTGCCAGGTCTTGTCACACAAGTCTTATGGACTTAGACAGGCCCGTTTCTTTGTATTTCTTATGGATGTGCACAATAAAGTGTTATTATTATTATTATTATTATTATTATTATTATTATTATTATTATTATTATTATTAAAATTGTCATATTTCACAAGAAGCAGTGTATTTTGATCTCTTCCTACCCAGAAACAGCTCGAAGCCAGTTCGTGAATTCTTTCAACGTGATGATTTTGTTTGTTTCAAGATCTTGGCATGTAGAAAGCAGCCTTTCTACGCAAGTTTACGAGCTGTACATCCTGAATTCTTACAACGAGTGCACCAGAACAAAGGAAGATCCTAATTCGATTCCTTCAGTAAACAAACAATTGTAGCAGCAGGGCCAGGCTCTAAGACAAGGATCAACGTACATAATTTCGGATTAAGCACAGATGCGGAGTTATAGAGCAGCCAAGCTCTACGTGGGGACCAATTTCTCTCTTTCTTTCTCTCTGTCACTATCACACACATACACACACACACACGCACGCGCGCGCACACACACACACACACGCACAAGCACACACACACACACACACACACACACACACACACACATACACACACACACACGCACACAGCTTCTTTTGAGGCAACATAAAAGTTATTTTGGTGATTTATTCTGTATTTGCAATCGACTTATTGTTTTTTTCTGCTACGGGTTATCTGGTTTTCAAATAGAATTACCTACGATCACAGGGCTAGGTGCAGTTTTCTCGTTTATGCATGTTGCTTAATTATTATGTAACTTGTTCATGCGCAGTGTGCACATAACTTCGTGATTAGATGAACTTTTGAGACGAGCGAAGTAAAGAAAAACAGGAAGGTTAACGAGAGTGAGTCCCTGGTTTGCTACGTAACCAAAACGAGAACGGGCTATGTAAGAAAGAACGAAATAAATAAGTACAAAAATAATTAAATAAAGAAGGAAAGAAATAATAAAGAACGAAAGAAAACAGAGAGAAAAAAAGTGAACAGTCTGTGTCGACACTAGAGAATGAGACAAACAAAACAAACAAAGCAATAAAAAGCATGATAATAACTAATTAAATACGCTAAAGTACGCAATAGAGAACTCTTAGGTACTCAATAGACAGTAATCTACCAAGGGAGAACGTTATCGTTTCTCGTTGCGAACGGTTTTTTTTTTTACCTAGCCATACACGTGCTTTCGTTGCAAAATTCTGTACAAGTTCACCTCAGTAAAACCTCGTGCTTCAGGATAATAACTAAAGACAAAAGGGAAAGAAAAGTAGGTGTACTAAAGCAAAAGAGTAAATCAGCGTTAAGTGCGTAATTAAAAAAATTGATTAAACATGTTCCCGGAATGTTAAGTACTTCAAGATTCTTTCTACGTGCGCTATTATTGTCGACATTGCCCTTTTGCTTCTCACACAGCAATTTCGAGAAATTGAATAGCATTGTTAAGACGTACGCCTACTCAGAAATGTCGGATGTACGGTGATGACGTGTCTGCATAGTACTACCGGTGTCAAAAAGGGTGTATTGAATTCACATATATTATACATTATTTGAACTGCCCGATTCATCTAAGACAGGCACAAAATCTGTCGGCCCTGTATTTAACGTTCGTGTCAGCGTGTGCAGGCCGAAGTAACACCCATGGCGTCAAAACAGAATATACGCTGCGTTCCGCCTCGCTACGAAACGTGACACCAGTCCCAACAAACTAAACTAGACGAGCTGCATGTTAGCGCCTTAACCCGTATCGACAATCGTGTACCTCTTCGGGCTTCAAAACCAATACTGGACGAGACCCCGTGGAAATAGCACTGCAGAGTATGGTGTAAGAAAAATAATTTTTTGCTGCAAAGGAAGTTCCCGAGAGACAAAAAGAAAACAGCTGTGTTCCGTTGCTTCTGAGATGCTTGCACGTGGGCAACAACAGCCCCGAATAAGAGATCAAGACAACTGGAACGAAATATACATGGGAGGGCCTCCAAAAGAAAAAGAAGCAGTGCTATCACAAGCAGAGAACTGAAAGCAAAAGGAGTTAGCGCATTCTGTACTCCTGAAAGCGATCAATCAATAGAGAGCTACATTTTGCGCGAGATATAGAAGCCGTGTACGAGTTCAAAGATGTCTAGTACCACTTCCTCTTCGCTGTGTGCTCGTCTCATCTTCCGCGCATTTGTGCTTGCAGCCTGACCATATGCTGCAGCTCAATTCTTGTGCGCCACTACCTATGCCCGTATCGTCTTTTCGGACATTGGATTTCTTTGAATTCGAGACGGACATGCAGTCTCTCGAGGTGTTAAGTATCGCTCAAGAAAAAGCTCTTTAAAGAAACGGTCACTCCAAGACCGAATCCTCAATATCTAAGTTTTTTTTTTCTCCAAGGCTTTCAAGTCGACTAAAGGAGCTCCGGAAAGGTACGGTGTTGATATGGACTTTATTTCCTACGCAGACACGACTACATTTGGTACAGTGGCACTCAAGTTTGGGCGGCATGGCTCTTTTTTTAACCAGTACAGTTCGTGCATAGTGATTTTGTCCAACGCACTCCTCCAAGATCAAGGAAAGCACGTTTCAGTAGCATTCGTAAAAGGGGCTGCTTCTTCTACCTTTATGGTTACAAATTCGAGTGAGTGAAAGAAAAGTGTCAAAAAATAAAGTCTAGAAGATGCATATAAAAAGCGAAGCTTGAATGGCCACGTCCATGCAAAAGGCTAGAGTTTGGCTGCAAATAAGCAAGTGATGAATAGGCACCTTCCCCGCACCATCGCGAATAAATGGAGTACTCTGATGGGCTGATTAACATGTAAGAAGAAAACCTATGCGCGTATTGTAGTTTGCAAGATTAACGTGTCTTGTGTTCTGTACATAGTTAAATGATGTTGTTATGCAGGATGCAGCAGACTGTTTAACACGAGTTTATTAATATTAAAATTTAGTGTAAAGTCCTTGCTTGTGCGAACAGCCTAGCATACCTTAAGTACCTCGAAGTCAAAGCACCAGCTTTATTTTTTTTTGTACTGATAAGGTTTGTGAGCCTATTACGTCCTTCGTATATGTGTGTTAAATGTGCGCTATAAGGTCTGTGTTTTTTATGAGCTGGTGTATTGCGTTTTCTGGTAAAAGCCTAATATTTTGGTTCACGGTATCCAACGTAGGTTCCTAACTAAAGACTATTTTTTTTTCATTACACGACTTGCACCGCACCTTTTACTGGACGAGAAAACATCAGCACCAAGACAACCACCGGTATGTCTGCATGGTGTCTCCAAGTTTCACTTCTCACGCATCTCGTAAAACTTGCGCGAAGCCCTTTCTGTCAAAAAAAAAAAAAATCGCAGCATATCCACGGAGTGAAGGATGATGAGTGGGTAGAAGCCTCATGCTACGCCCCTATCGACGTTTCCCATTGTGGGAACGTCGGGTTGGTGGTAAGACGAATCCGAACACGAAAGCATAATGACCTGCTATTCGTTTAGACGGAGCAGTAGCAGGTTCGTCCGTCCGTCCAGATGGAAGCATGAACGGACGGACGGACCCGCTACTGCTGCTCCTATGCGAATAAAAGGTTGTTACGCTTTCGTGTCCCGATTCGTCTTTCCGCCGACCCGACGTTCCCACAACGGGAAACGTTGGTAGGTGCGTAGCATTCAGTCTGTGCCGGCGTTTCCCAAAGCAACATCTTTACTCTTTACTGAGTTACTCGCCACCGTTCCACTAGTGCACCAACACTTTGCAGGTATGTTTCAAGAAGTGTTGTCTCAAACAAATGACTTTACCGTAGTTTTTCACGTTTGCGTCTTATTAAATTGATAATAATTTTGGCTGCCTTTGTAAATATCTCAAAGGGACCAGGCTCGCAAAATACAAAAAAGAGCGCATTTTTTTCCCTGCTATTTCTCGTCCTTCTTGGCGCAGTACTGTGACGTAGACAAGAGTTCCCGTGACGTCTACAGCGTGCATGCTCTCGATTAGCTGATTTACGCAAAATATCACACGTGATTTGTCTCCGCACTGCTTTACCATGCAGCTGCCTATCCGTTCTTCTTTGCCTCGCATTAATATCGCGGTACAATCAACCAACCAAACTTCATTTTTTGCGCTCACAACTGCGCCAGCGGCGATAACAGCCGGCAGCCGAGAAGCGCTAATCCTGATAAGCTGTATATCGCTTAGAGCTGGTATTGTTTACGTGCATTCAAGAACTAAGGGACGAGGAGGATGCATCGCGTATATGAAGCAGAGGAAAAAATCACCCCCTCATCTTCAAACGCGGGGTAATGAGTGGCCCTTCAAAGAATTCTGACAGTGCTGCTAAGTCAAACCGTCTTTCCTGCAGTAACAATGAGCCTATAACCCATAAATTCACAGCCAGTATATGAACCACTGACCAGTGGTGGGATTAACCCAATGTTGGGGTGCATACGCACTCATGGTGAATCGTGGCGTTGACAATATGATCAAATTGGGAGCTGCGCCCCTAATGGCACAACAATTGGTATAAATGAGAAGCTATCGTCGCTTACCATCCACAGGAGACAGGCGAAGAAGTCATTCCATGTCACCTGTATTTCTTATGTGTGCAGCAGACGAGTCATTTTGAAGTTTACACACTCAGCGAGGCTCCTTCACAACATTATCTTTAGTGCCAGTTTCATACAAGCGCGACGCGACGTATCTACATTTGCCCTGTTTCAGTATATTCTGAAAGAAGGTATGATATCAAACTTGTCAACTATTATTTATGAGTACACTTACGAAAGGGTACATCCTTGTCTAATCTCTGAAAGGGACAGTCAACAGGCTCCGACTTTTTTTTACAGCCCCAAACGAGCTCGTGCATCTTTCCTACGTCTGGCCAACCTCCTTCCACGCGCAATAACGCCAACTCGCCGATCGGCGACGTTGTCTTTATTACTGTTCATAGAGACCTGGTTTAGACCAATCGATGAGCTGCGTACTTCGCCACGTTGCCGATCGCCGAGTTGACGTCGCTGCGCGTGGAAGGAGGCATGTAATGCCTTTGTACATATACATATTGTTCATATATTTAGCGTCATTTCATGACGTGTCACTCAATACAAAATTGCAGCACGGTCACCTTTCCATCGCATGCTTCGTATAAGGTCGATTCTCAGGTACGTCAGATCTGCCAAATTTTTTTAGGAGGACCACGCTTCAACTCACAACGATGTGAGGCTCCATCTGTTCCCATCTTGAAGGGCAACACACATAAAAAAAGCACGTGAACCCTCCAGCTTACGTTCAGGCCTGACGTCAAGTGCGGCTGCATGAGTGGTGCACCTTGCAAGTTTCAACTGAAGACGTTGCGACGTGTGTCACCTTCCCGCAGCTGATTGCTCTGATGTACGGCTGCGCCTTCAACTCGGGCATACACGGATTCTCTGGCTTCTGTTGAAGGGCGGGCTACGAATCGTTTCAATCCGAGAGCGCTCCGGGAAGAAGGGGTACAGAGTGTAAGTGCCGCCACGAGGACTTCCCACTCCCACCTGGCGTGAATTCAGTATACCTTTATTCCATCACTAAGTACTTCATACGACACATGAACAGCTTTACCTCGATCCCATTAGGTTGGGCACTGACATGACTATATATCCTCACTGGGGTGCTATGCAGCATAGCAAGGTTTCGGTAAAGCTCGGCGTCTTTTCGGGCTTCGGTGATGCGCCCATTTTTTGAACGAGCTGACACTATACGAAAAGCTCAAATTCATCCTCCAGTGCCCGCTTTTCGAGCAGCCTAATCGTTTTTATTGCTCGAATACTGACTGTATAGTTTCTTATTTACACTCTAGAAGGAAATCCAGCGCTAGTGTCTCTAGAGCTACAGCGCATGATGCCTCAGCGAGCATGGAAATTATGGTTATTACACGTCTTTGCCTATATAGTTTTCGTTGTTTACGTTCCTTCTCGTTTCGCGTGCGTCGTAGCTGCTTTGTCGCAAAAGAACGATCGGCAAATGTACAGCAGTAACGCTTCACTACCTTAATCTTTCAGTCTTACCAACTTAAATTGGGTCACGAAGTTCAAAACAGTTCGTTCTCTGCTGTAAAACGAAACCGAAAGACCGCAGCAAACGAAGCCACAAGTGCGATTCGCCGCCTGCAAATACGTAGACTGGGCGAATCCGTGTACCCGTAATCGCCATGGTCACTGAATGATCTGAGGGCTAGAGTCCCCTCTAGTCAACTTTACGAAACCTTACGCTACCAACCCGATCTTCTCGGGATCGAATCACAGTCGCGGCGCCCGCAACACATGCAAGCAAAATGCTCGAGGCCTATGTATGACGATTTAGGGGGCAAAAAAAAAGGAGGTCCGGAAGTTTTCTTGAGCTCTCCACAACGGATTCTCTGATGATTACATTGCGGTTTCAGAACGTCAAAACCCAACAAATATTATTAACACCTGTACAGTCATCGATGTCTTCTGCTACGAAGATTAGCTAAGTGCTACGCAACCAAGTTGTTAGCTAAACTCGAGATGCCAGTTGTGTATTTTTTCTGCCAATGGTTCTAATTGAATACCTTTAGCGGAGCTTCTAAATTTGAAATAAACAAAGTGAACGCCCCGTCTACATTAATTTACAACTGCAGCGGTCATTCACAACAAAATAAAATTTCACTTCCACTCCAGTAAACGTGTATGCAGCTTCTCTGGTTAACAAATGAAATGTACCATTGTCTAAAAAAAAGTAGTCACCTCTAAACAGCTGGCCGCACGTAGGCATATACAAAGTGTCAACGCGTGGCGGGTGGACTTGGCGTCAGGCCTCGTTGTTCTGGAGGGAGAGGGTGTGCATTAGATGGAGGCACTCCTGGCTGTAACACGTCATAACGCGTACCTGGGGTTAGGGCTCAAGCCAGTTGTGTTTGGATCGAAAGGAGTTTCGCCCGGAAACAGTGTGGCTGCTTCATCTCGTCCACAAGGGTGCCAAATCAACAGAGATTGAAGTTGTGTAAATCAGTGCTCAATGGGCGCGTCTGTAAGCTGAATATTTCATTTCAAGTAACTGCATCAATAACGGCCCAAGATGTGAGGTACAGTCTAGTTTTGCTTCCAAGCATTCTTGGTAGAGAACAATTGGTTTTTAAAAATCTAAAAGAGCTTATCGCGACATATCGAACAGCCACATAATCGACGGATCTCGTTCAAGGTAAGCTACATTCTATACATATAACAAGCAAGTACAAGTTCACCTACGCTGGGAACCAATTACCTGACAGGATAAGCCTTAAAATTATTTCAATTAGTCCATTCAAAAGGAAGATAACTTTCTTGCCAGCCCTGGAATTCTTGCGCCAGCTGTCGGCGCAGATCTCAATCACGCGCTGCTTTCTACGTCACTTCTGTGATGCACTTTGGTAAGGTGAGGAAACACAATGTTAACACAAGGAATGCACCGTGGCAGGCGAGATTATTCTGGCTTCAGGCGAAGGCTTTCTTGGGCCTTAATTCCTAAACAACTGCCATACACCTCAGTAAAGAAGTGGGCCCGTTTTGAATGCAATAAAAACACTTGCTCAAAAAGCAGTCGCGAAAAGTGCCATAATTTACGGTGCAATCACATCACTAACCTAATCAATAATGCAATCGATCTGTTTCAAGAAACAAACATAACTTAGGCAACTATTCAGGAAGCAACACCAAGCTGTCATTTGATTCATTACCATTTTCCTCTCTTTGCGACATGTTTAAACACCAGCTGTAGCCTAGGACGTTGTCTTTGAATGACTCTGTGATCATTTTGTTTACAATTTATCTGAAGCCAGTGGAAACGTTCAAAAACGTAGGTTCAATCATGAATTCATTTCATCTTGGAGAAAAATATGCCGAACAGCGAAAGCTGCTTATGCTATCAAGATCCATGTGGGCCGTTGTATATGGTGCTGGACTTGCTCTTCTAACGAGCCATTCGATGGCAGTACCACTCCTTGATGGGGTCGTTTCCACTCCCACTAAAGACGGGAACAAGACGAAAAGAAAGAGAGAGAGAGAGAGAGGAGAGTCGGCGCTCATTAGCGAATTCTTTACAAAATAGCCAGCCATCAGTCTTCATTTTCCCTTCATCCTGCCCTGATTTTTGGATTTTTTCCCCTAATCGTTTCTTCATATAGCTTCCTCATAAATCGTACGTCGGTACTTAAACAAGAGATAAATGCAAGAATATAAAACCCCAGGCACTCATTCTCCACTCTCACTCTAATCTTTAATAAAGTGTTTCGTAAAACTGTTATTATGGCAGAAACTACGAGTCAAGAGAATAGGGTCACACCACCTATGAAAAGAAATGGCCCTACAATCCTCCATTCGCAAAGCAAAATTATTAGTTCATTTCCAACTAGCGCTGTTCGCCAGGGTCTCCCTGGGGGTGGTCTCGAATGCATATATATATATATATATATATATATATATATATATATATATATATATATATATATATATATATATATATATATATATATATATATATATATATATATATACTTCGCAAGAGTTCGTTTTATTCTTTTTTAAAAAATAAATGAGCCTGGGTAGGGGAAAGAGTGTTTCTACGTGAAACTCTACTACAACATTTAAGATTTCATTTCTCTGATCGTCCCCGCCTTAGAGCTCTGTTTGTTCACCTTAACTTTATTTTATTTACTCCTTGCAATCTTCTTTTAAGGAATATATCACCTAGTTCTTACTGCCATCGCTAATGCGAACTGTGTTGCAGGGAAATGTTTTTATCGGTGGACTGCTTTCGTCTGTTATTTTTTGTTACTGTAAAGAGAATTTCGATGAATGCTGTCAGGCTTCTTTTCAGTGCGAGCTTCTTTTCTTTTTTCTCGCTGCTTTTGAAGTGCGGTAGCGATTGTATGAAAGCTGTCGGTTGCTTCTTGCGTAAGCGTCACCGTCATGCCTATATATATATATATATATATATATATATATATATATATATATATATATATATATATATATATATATATATATATATATATATATATATATATATAAATATATATATATATATATATTTATATATATATATATATATATATATATAAGTGTTTCCTCGTTAGTCGTGCTTTTTCGCTTCCGTTATATATATATATATATATATATATATATATATATATATATATATATATATATATGACATAAACAAAAATAGTAAAAATACTGCATATGACACTGTTTTCCTGGTGCCGCTCGCTTTGCCTCCAGAATGATTGCCGCGCAAATATTCACCGAGCACAGTCACGTGGTCAAAGCTAATTTTTCTTCTCGCTATTGAAGCGAATCTTTTGCAGTCAACATCAACACTAGGCTGTTTCAGGCCATGCAAGCGTAGTGGCATCAGCGCTGTTGTAATTCGCGCTGCTCTTTCAGTGCTGCTTATTGAAATACGTGCGATAACATGGGTAGTAATTGTTGAACTGAAGACGTAAAGCTTGATTTTTCATTTTAACACCTCAAAACGTGAAAAGCCATAGTGGAAGGTTCCAAATCTTTTCGACTAAGCGGTCTTTTTTCAAATGCATTGCAATAACACCAATGAGATACCACACTGCCAGCGCGGAAAAAAAAAACACCTGGCCTGCGCGGAACTTGCATAACAGACACAGCAAAAGCTAGAAAAGAGGCCTTTCAGGACTAATTTAAACATTCTTAGCGTAACTACTACCAGCACACTTGCAGCGTACTCACTATTTTATGAATAATCATTAATTTTTGCTTATGGGGAGGCATTCGCTATGCCATCATTCATAATTGTTCGTAGAAGCATGGTATCCGTTACAAGGATTAATGTGCGACTTTTTTTTCATTCCTGTGGTTGACGACAATGAACAATTATGCCTTAAGCTTTTGTAACTTGTTGAAGCAATTGACGACCCACTGGTTTTGCAATTCGCATCGCGTCATACCTGTTTGTTCCATTGCTGTTCTGAAAAGCTTCATGACTCTTGGTAACGTAATTCTTTTCCCAAGATGAAGCCTGCCCAGGGTGAGTTTGCAGTGGAAGTTCAAGCGCCGATGTGGCTCGGCGATACTGGGCTGACGCGCATAGAACCTTCATTCGAATCCCATAAGGTTCTTGGTGTTTGCTTGTTTTCTTTTTTTATCATAAGAGTGCTTACGGACACCGGTGGCGGCGGATAATTACGGCGTCAAAGACGACCATTGTTGTGATCTTAACAGCTTTTGCTGTAAATCGGTAAGAGGGTTTCTGCGGTACCACGAGGGAAATCTTCTACACACCACCGACTCCGTTGAATGCTGCATCTTGGTCGTGATGAGCAGTAATTACTGTTACGTGGGGTAAGCGCAATAAAAGTTGACTGAAAATTGTGCATATGCCATATATATTGTGGAATAATCATAAAGCAGCTGCGGCACTTCGTTTCTGTGAGATTATTCAGTAATCGCATTCAGTGCAGTAGCCGTTTCCATTGGACAACAAATGTGTCTACAGCATGTCGTGGGGCTACGATCGATTCCGTGAACAATTCTTGACTAAGTGTTTTTCGCACAGTTAGCGCAAGCGACCAAAACACGAGCCGGAGATGCATCATAAGGCTCAATCGTAAATATACGTGTATGTGCGTGACGCACTCACTGTGCGATGCAATAGCGGCATACTTGAACCATCAGCATAAAATTGCATCTCTTAAGTATGAGCCGAGCAATCTGGTTTTATTACCATTTAAAGATGAGCTAGACAGAAAGCAAAAAAATTGGCCCCATATCTGCATGTTTCAGTGCAAATGTCGATAAAAGAGGGCCGCAGCCGTGGCCTTATGGTAGAGTGTCCGCTTCGGCTGCGGGAGGTCGTGGGTTCGAACCCACGAGCCGCCGGGTACCCACCGGTTTCACAAAACGGGCACAGGCGTCCCCCGGCCTGACACTCGGCTTTGTCAGGGGTAAGCCGCCTGGGAAGGGAAGCCTACGCCATTCAAATCCCGTCGAAACATTTATAGACTCTCTTGTGTCTGGAGAGAGTGAACAAAATGTTGATTTGATGTTCTTCCCAAGGATTTTTGTGAATTGTATTCTGGAGGCGCTGCGTAAGAGCGTCTCGATCTGTGCAGCGAAGGTGAACGAGCGCATCGAAGCACGTTAGACACGAGTGCTGTCTTACAGTTATCTTCGGAAACGAAGGAACGCGTGCACACCTGTCTCGGAGGCGACAAGGTGTAGACGCAAAATGACAGGCAGGTTGCCGCCACCGTGTCGTCTCAGCAAAGCGTCGGAAACGCTTGCCTTTTCGGGCATAGCGTTGCATGGTCAGCGCAGCGTGATAAGTTGTACAGCCCTTAGATTACTTATGTGTGCCTCCTCTAGTTGAAATACAGATACATAATACTGAAGTGTTGTTATTGTGTCTCAGATATGCGCAATTTTTGCTTTTTAATTGAAAATCGCACAAGTATGAACGCTGAACCTTGAGCAATATTGGTGGGTGCTGTGGGTGGGGTCGGCCATTTGGAGTATCGTTTCGCCACTTTGGTTCGTTTAGGGTACCGTTAAGGGCGGACAAACAGACAACTGTACAGACAGACAGACAGACAGACCAAATTTTTTGCGTCGAAGGTCCCCAAGAAATATTATCGTCTTGCCCCGCCGCGGTGGTCTAGTGGCTAAGGTACTCGGCTGCTGACCCGCAGGGCGCGGGTTCGAATCCCGGCTGTGGCGGCTGCATTTCCGATGGAGGCGGAAATGTTGTAGGCCTGTGTGCTCAGATTTTGGTGCACGTAAAGAACCCCAGGTGGTCTAAATTTCCGGAGCCCTCCACTACGGCGTCTCTCATAATCATATAGTGGTTTTGGGACGTTAAACCCCACATATCAATCAATCAATATTATCGTCTTTAAAATTTTATTTTGGTCAGGGAAGACGCAGGGAGGGCCCACATCACCCGGCTCCCTGCGGTCAGACGCAGGGAGGGCCCACACCACCCGGGTAATTCCACATAGGAACTGTCCAGCCGGGCTTGGCGGCTTGGTCGTGAGCACTCTAGAGGGCCAGGATTTGATGGTCAAGTTCGGGGCTGCGTACGAGCGCTGCCCACCTGTCCTCGCGGACGGCGAAGCCGACAGCTTCACATTTTCACTACACATGGTTGCATGTTGCTAACAGTCCACAGGCAGGGCAATCCGCACTTTGGTACCATTCAAGGTACTTAAACACTGGCTTGCAATAGCCTAAGAGTAACTGCCTGCGCCCAGCAAAAGGCAGGTTGTGGGAGGGGGAATGCTCGTCTTGACAGAAAGAAGTGTTTTTGTTATTTCGTTGAACGTAAGTAACGGTTCCCCGCGAGGCAGAAGGACTGCGCAGGCGGAGCTGTCAGTGAGTTCTCGTGCGTCCTCGTGTGAACTCTCGTTAGGGTTAAAAGTAGAGCCCTCAATCTACCCTAGAGAAGCGGGACGCCAAATGAGAAAATGGGGCGTGATACTCTTGACGCTTTGGAGAATGCGGAGGGCCTGTGCGGCTACCATCCCGGTTTCGTAGGCCTTGATAACCACCTTGATGTAGCTGTATATAACTCTCCGCGGCTATCTAGCATTGCCAGCGTGATTGCCACCTGTTCGGCTATCATGTGCTGGAGTGAGTGAGAGTGAGAACAACTTTATTATGGTCCAGTGCAGACGCTGAGGTTGCCACGCGTCACCCGGCTACTCCCACGTGGGGACCGGCAAGTCTATCCTGACGGCCCTGTTACGGGCACACTGGGCGGCCAGGATGTGGTTCTGAAGTTCTGGACTGTGCAGAAGCGCATCTCACTCAGGTTTGCTATGAGTCGGTCTAAGCGACCCGCACTCCCAGAGCATGTGTGCTAATTTTGTGGTCTGCCCGCAAGCGGCGCTGGCGACATCGGAAAATTTGTGAGGATAAATTGCATTTAGGTATGCTAACGACGGGTAACAATGAGTTTGAAATGAGCGCAAGGAGATGGCCTGTGCTCTAATGTGTTTTGAATGTGGCATCGGGAATGCCCACCTCGCCATGTAGTAATACTTGGTAATCTCGTTGTGTGTAGTAGGTGTGTCTTTATGTCCCACGTCGTCGGCACTGGAGCCGTCGCCCAGGTCGAAAGCAGCGCGGTCACTGCTGTGTGGGCCGACTCGTTCGGGTTAAGTGCAACGCCGTTTACGGGGCCGGCATGCGCAGGGAACCAATATATGGTGTGAGGGACAATCGTATACATCGCTGGTGGAGCTGTTCACGATCCTGGTTGCCTGTGCTGATATGCAGCCCTTTTGAAAGGCTCTGACTGTGGATTTGGAGTCGCTGTACACCTCTTCGCACCAACCATTTAGCAGAGCGAGTGCGATGGCTACTTGTTCGGCTACCTGGGGGCTCGTTGTGCGTACCGGGGCGCCATTTGTAGTCGAGCCCGTCTCGTTCACGAACACCGCTGCGAACTTCTTGCCATCTCGATATGCTGCAGCGTCAACGAAACTTGCATTTACGCCACATTTTCCCAGTTGCTTTAGTAGAGCCGTCGCCCTTGCCCGACGACGTCCCTCATTGTGTACAGGGTACGCTATTGGTTTGCAGCTGCATAGGGTTAAAAGCTAGCTCGCCAAGTATGCACAGACCAGCCGTCCTAGTGGATAACCAAGCCTGCTGCGAGCGTTGTTGCGCTTCCGCTTTCTCGGCAGCGGACTGAGAGCGAGGAAGTTCTCGGTGTGTGTGCGTACGGGAAGCCCCAGTGCTTTCTTGACGGTCTTTCTGATAATCACGTCGAGCTTGTCCCACTCCGACCTAAGCCACTTGTGCATGGCAACGGTGTAGGTGAAGTGGCGGAGCAAGTGAGCCTGAAATCGGAGTCGACTATGGAAACACTGAATGCGCCTTGTGGGACATATGGCGCAGCATCCGTAAAGCTTGCATCATTCGGGTTGCTACAGACGGGCTCGAGCCGAGCTCTAACCCTGGCCCTACGTCGACCGAAGTTGTGCGCAGGGTGCATATTGCGGGGAGTGGGTGCGTTGTTAAGTTGAGACTTGATGTCTTTAGGAATCCGCATGGTATCGGGGCACTTGTCTATAGAATCGAGGCCCAAATCGTCAAGTACTTGCCGCCCGATTTGGCTCCGGAAAGCCTGAGCAGCTGTGAGTGCTCTTGCGCCTCGATTATTTCTGCGAGTGTATTGTGAACACGAAGCTTGAGAAGATTTTCAGTGCGAGTGCTTACAGGCAAGCTGAGGGCGAGCTTGACGACGTTTCTTATGAGGGAACTTAACTTATTTCTCTCGGAAACATGCCAAGTATGCGTGCTCACCGAGTACGAACGGTGGACGAGAGCAAATACATGTATGATGTGGATGAGATTGTCTTCCTTGGTTCCCCGGTGTGAGTGGGCGATCCTCCGGATGAGGCCGAGAGAACTTTCTGTCTTTGCAGTAATGCGTCTGAGTGTGGTTCTGTTACTCATTGTACATGCCCACTCATTGTACTCATTACTCATTACTCTGTACACATTGTACATACCCAATATTTGGAGCGAGTCCACTGTACGCGCCAGGGACCCGTCACCAGGGAGAAGCCGTATTTCACTTTGAGGCGCAGGTTTCCGGTCACGGTGGTCGCCGCCACGGGGTCTTCTCCTGCAGAGCATTAGTTCCGATTTCGATAGAGAGCACCTGAGCCCGGCGGGACTGAGAAAACGTTCAGTCACATCGATGGCGCGCTGCATGGCTTCCTCAACTTCACCACCCCTTCCACCAGTGCACCACATGGGTATATCATCTGCGTAGATGGTATCATTCATTTCTTGGGATTTCGTGGGTTCCTTGCACAGCCCGATCATCACGATAATAAATAATGTTGGCGAAATAACTGAGCCCTGAGACGTGCCGCGTGAACCGAGGCTGATCTCTCGTGAGAAGTACCCTTCGATCTTGAGCTTGGTAGTTCTCTGGCTAAGAAAAGATGTCACAAAGTCGTGGTTCCCCATCCCTAGCCTTACCACTCATCCCTAGCCCTAGGCTGGGAATAGACTGAAAAATGATTTCGTGAGAGATGTTGTCGAAAGCCCGCTCCAGGTCTAATCCAAGGATCACCGGGCTCTCGTATTTCCCGTTCATCGGTCGATTATCTGATGCTTTATCAGCTTCATGGCGTCTTGTGTAGAGAGGCCATCTCTGAAACCGATCATATTGGGGGTGTTCATGTCATTGGTCTGGAGGTTCACGTTGAGTGGGTTCAGCGTGGCATGCTCTGCGACCTTAACGACACAGAAAGTTAAGGAAATTGGTCTTAGGTTAACTATTCCTGGTGCTTTACCGGGTTTCAGGATTAGTGCCGTGTAGGCCGTTTTCCATTGTGCGGGGACCTCCCTACAGCACCACATCTCATTAATCTTTTCCGTGAGAAGTTTTATGGAGTCATCATCAAGGTTCTTGAGCGTCTTATCAGATATGCCATCAGAGCCAGGAGCGGATTCGCGATTAAAGAAGAAGAGAGCCTGTCTGATCTCGGCGACAGTGAAGACCTGTTCCAACTATGGCACATCACCCTCTGCGTAGTCCGGAAACTGTACGAGGGCAGAGCTATCCGCGACTCGCAGGTACTTGTCTATGAACTTGTTGACTAATAATTCGTCCGGGGTAGAGTCGGTAGCAAGATGAATGGCTCACGCGAGGGATCGCCTCTGGCTGGATGATATGCTGCCCAGATCGAGAAGGTGTTTGAGAAGACCCAGCTTTTCCCACATCTGAGCTGACCATCGACGCTTTCCCACCCAGACTTCATACCATTGTTGTTTGCACAGAGTTTTGCAGTGCTCCTACATCGCCCTGTTAACCTTTAAAACCTTCTTGCAGAGCCTCCTGTTATGCTTCTGCCCCTTCTGATGAGGATGGCTTGCTTGGCTTCTAGTAGGTTGGTCAACCTGCCGTCCATATTTCCAATGTCGAGATTAGTGACGCCCTCCTTTGTCGCTGCTGTGGCGTCATCTCTGATTCCTTTGTACCAACTTTCAAAATCTGTATCGGCAGTCAGTGCTCGTTCGTCTCTGACTTTGCGCAACACGTCCCAGTCGACCACCTTGAATTTTTTGGTCCTAATATAGGCAATCGCGAAGGATACCTCTATGACGTAGTGGTCTCTTCCGAGGTCTATAGCCATGTTTACTCACTTGACCTCTCCTATATTTTTAACAAAATGAGGACTAAGGTGGTATCCCGGCACGTGGATTTACCTCCCGTAGTGGGAAATTCCTTGTCAGTGATAAGCGCCAAGTCGGCTTGTGTCGCAGTCTGCCAGAACTCGCGTCCCTTTGGCGTATAATACATAAATCTCCACATGCTGTGCTGGAGGTTGAAATCTCCGATGACGATAACGGGGTAACCACTGGCCATGCTCGCAGCCCTTTTGAGGAGAGAGTTTGCTCTCGCCCTGCGATAACTGGGACTGCAGTATACGTTGAGAATAAAAAGACTGTTTCTTCAGAGGCCCTTTCTGAGTGAGCTAATTCGAACTTCAGTCACTACGTACTCGATGGCATCGGCAACTGCACTTAAGTCACGCGTTAGGTTATTGTACCTTTGACGAGTTTGGAAATTCCCCTACCTCCTGAATGTGATGACGCTACTATGTAACCCTGGAGTTTGATGGGGAGGCTAGACGCAACTTCTTGAACAGCGATAATTTGGGGCTTAACATTGAGGGTTCTTAAATATTGCTGCAAAAGTGGCTTTATGGAAGTAAACCCGTCACAGTTCCATTGCAGATTTTTAAGTTTTCGTCCGCAATATTCATGTTTAGGCTGAGGGGAGGGTTGAGCAGTTTAAGCGGCCCAGAGGATCGCGCCCTCAGTTGGTAGCGCTAGTACGTTGCGTTGTGCTGCGACCTGCAGGAGTCGGACTGGGTTCTCTCCTGGCACCGACCTCTTTTCATTTGCTTATAAGTTCGCTCAGTGCTCCTAATACCATCTTGGGGTACGCCACGGCTTTCTGAATATTTGCTAAGGTAACCTGCAGGTTGACAAAATATGCCTTGAGTTCCGAACTTAGGCTTACCACCTCTTCTTCTTTTGTATTCTGAACTGCTCGGCGCTTGCTTCCACTGCACCTGTGAGATACCTCATAAGTATTCATGGCGATCGGGACCGAGGCGGGCTGCACCAAAGGAGGCGAAGACGCTAGCTTTCTAATCTCCGCCATCTTTCTAGCTAGCCTGCTCATTTCTTGCTGAAGCTGCGCGTTTTCTTTACCTTGTTTCTCTTTAGCTCGTCGCATTTCGTCTAGCTCATTCGCGTGGGGAGAACCGCGATTCGAATCGCCACCTCCAGGAGACTCACGTCCTCCTCGGGCCTTGTCGGCCCAGAAGAACGTCGGTTTCTTTCCTTTAGAGGTGGTAAGCCTGTGGGAGCAGGACCTGGTCGGCCCTGACAAACCTTGTCCTGGCCTTGAAGTGAAACGAGGCTGAGAAGTGGAGCTTTCTCAGGCCCGTTATGTCGACCTGGAGCGTGAGCCGGAACATCCCATGAAAGCACCGCGACACCTGGATCCGGAGTGGTCTCCCGAGCGGCCCTTGGAGCGTGGGCGTCCTCTGCGCTGAGCAGCCGTGGTGGGCGACGAAGACTGAAACTCCTCTGCGGTGTCGGGGTGATGTTGCGGGGACGGTGACGCGTCACCAGTCATACTAGCGCACTCACTGCGACGACGACGCATAGTGTAGGGGATCTTGAACCTTTGAGTGCACTCTTTGCTAGCCATGAGATGCTGGCCATCACAGAGTTTTCACTAGGGAGTACACACATGCTGCTTATCTGGGCTTGCGGCACCAGAGCCTCGGCAAACCGTGTTACCGGGAGTTGGACACACCTCCGCGCGATGGCCCAGACGGCCGCATGCGTAACACACGTCGATTTGCTTACGGTAGAGTGAGCAGTGCATCAGCACTGGTCAATACCTGACAAAGTTTGGTAGATGATACCCGTCGAAGGCGACGTTGATCGTGCTGGTGTGGGCTATTCTCTTGGCTGCTAAGGACAATGGATTATTGGTGTTGACAATCTTGGAATCGATGATGTCATACCCGTCTTGAAGGGGATGCTGCCAATCACCCCTTTGCTCGGGGAGAGTGGGGCAGTCTCATAGGCATTTCACTCGTGCACCTTGCCCGAAATGAGTATTTCCTTCATACGAACACATTGGTCCACGATTTCGCGCTTAGGAGTACTGGCAACCATAAAATTTTTCTGCTGATTGGGGCATAAAGTATCCTAGCACAAATATTCTTGGCTCATCTCAGCGGCAATGAGTATTGCGTGTGCCACCGCAGCTGCACCAATTTTTGAGATATTGAGTCTGCCTCCCAGCTGGATCACAATCTTGCTGTCGTCTCGAGGAAATGAGGGCACCTTTCCCACCCGCAACACTTTGGACTTGAGCACAGTACCACCCAATTTGCCACAGCGTGCATCCATCTGCGACGATGGCGCGGTAAGAAACAGCAGTGCGCGTTTTGGTGCTAGCTCATCTGGGCCCAGTGGACTGCCAACCTTTATCTTGAGTAAACTCTTTTTCTGAAACATCTTTCCTGTGCACTCATACTCTATCGTGAGCAAATAACTGAGCGCACCAGGCCTCCAAATGGCCAGCCACAGGCGAGAATAAGCCAAGGGAAAGCGCATTCTCCAGAGCCACTCGCTAGGGCTGAGAGGGCACTGCTCCACAGGAAAAGAAGGTGTTCCTAACTTGACAAAAAATTACTCACTGTGGTCAAATATGGTATAAATACAATCCTGATGACTCCTCGGAACCAATGCAAAAGACAGTTAATGAACACTCAACGAGAAAACTCTAGAAACAAAGAGTGAGTTGCGCGTCCGCAGCAGCCGTAGAAACGCAGCCTCCCACTCCGCGTCTCCCCTATTTTTGTGTTATGTGGGAAGACTATGAATTTTTCAATTTTCAAATAAATTTTTATGCCATTGTCACTGTGTGTGGTTAGTGTAGTATTTATTTGATACCTGAGGGTAATGTCATGGAATAAGGTTGGAAATCACTAAGAACCAGCCCAGACATTCACACTTAGCTCTTATTCCCGTGCATCGCGCGTTATTTTAGGTACTGTTTTGTAGTTCCTTTATATTTATATCAGCTGTTAGGTTCTATAGGTGCGTAAAATTGCTGCGAAGTGTATGGTTGCACAGGCAATCTAATTATTAGCGAGATTTACGTTCACTAACTTTTATTAGAGCAGGACAGTCTTTAACAACCACACGTGTAACCAAATAAACAACTATATCGGGCACTTTGGTATGAATTCATTTTGGATCCATGTGAGAGATTTGTACTATTGTACTATTCTTTACCTCATGATAAGCCCCTTGAATTTGTCGAACAGTGTATACTTGAACATGGTGCAGTGACCGTTTAGAACACTTGTGGTATGTCAGTGCGAGTTTTTTTAAAGATTTATTGGCTTTGCACTTAACGCCTACATTCGTTATTAGATATAAAACACCTACACTCAAAATAATGTATTTGTATTGGTGCAGCAATTTCACCTATACTTAGAGATATTTTCATGGCCCACTGAAAAACGCCAGGGGGCGCTCGTCCAGTGCGGATGTGCGAACACGTCGGCTCCCGTTTGTTCAAGTGTTCTGGCACGGATTTTTTGCCTCAACTAGCAAGAACTGTGCATCATTCGACGCCGTTTGTTGTAGTGAACCAGCAGATACCAACATCTTACCGGTGGGTGAAATTTTTGGACATCCCCAGGACTTTTACCCACGCCACGCAGATGCCTCGCGCGTCGACGCGTTTCGCGGGCGCTGCAACAGCGTCGCGACGACGCCTAACACGTCATCGAGCTGAAGAATGGCCTCCAACCCCAATGTGTCGGTTGTAGAAGGCATGGACATCAATCCGGAAGAAGCGGAGTGCGCGGGATGGATTGAAGTAGCCAGCAAGAAGAAGAAACTTGCCGAGCGGGCGGATTGTAACGCTGGTAATGCGCCCACGTCAGCGACAGGAAGCGGTAAAGGCGGCTCCCGCACTGCCGCCTCACAGAACGTGTTGAGGCGTGTTGTGAAAGCTTCCAGGATCCCAAACCTTCCCAGGGATCACTTTAAGACCATTATACGGCCACGTGGAGGGATGGATGTCAAGAAGACAGACCTTCTTATCTTCAAGCGCTCGCTCGCAAAGGCGGCTTCCCTAACAGCAGAGCAGGTGTTCGACGACACGCTGTGCACGAACCCCTTCCAGAACATTTTCGTCGTTGCCACGCCGTTCGAGGCGAATGCGCGCGCCTACGCCAGGGTTCAAGAGATAAGTATGGGCTCGACTGTCATAGGCTTGGCGGCTTACGTGGCTGCGTCTGACGACACATGTAAAGGAGTAATCCGTGGAATCAATGTGGATCTCAGTGACGCAGAACTGACAGAGATGATCGTCAACCGGAGGAACTCTGACGCTCTGGGGGTTCGAAGAATCAAGAAGACACCAACAGTGATCGTGTTGTTTGACGGACAAAAGGTCCCCCAGCACGTCGTGTGTGATGGTGTTCGATACCCTTGTTCCTTGTATCGCAGGCAAGTAGACGTGTGCTATGCATGTGGTGATTTGGGCCACAGTTCCGATGTTTGCCCCAAGGGCGATGAACAGAAGAAATGCCGCGGATGCGGCATGCAGTCACCATCACCGGATCATCAGTGTGATCCCACGTGTGCCATCTGTGGCGGAGCGCACCCAATGGCGGACCGCAAGTGCAGAAAGCACTTCCAAGTGCCCTACATCGTGCGCCAAAGACGGCGGCGCCGCCGTAGGCACACGCGGCGTGGCTCCGACACAGCTGGAGGCGAAGAAGGACTGGCGGAAGAAGAATCATTCTCCAGCGCTCATCGCAGCAGATCGGCATCTAGAGGACGCTCCCGCTCCAGAGGACGCTCCGGCAGCAAATCGCGCTCTCGCTCCAGAGGGCGTGACAAGGGCAGCAGTCGCTCCCGTTCGAGAGGACGATCGGGTTCCAAGGGCCGCGTTCAGAAGCAAATGTCTTGGGCGGACAAGGCCAGGATGAACATCCCAAGCGGCCAAAAGGTAACGCAGGGCATTTTACCAGAGCAAAACAGAGAACAATCAGAGATTTTAATGCTTAAAAAAGAAAATGCAGAACTTGAAGAAGCACTACGAACGCTGAGGGCCGAGTTCGAGCTCTTCCGCAACTCGCGTGAACCCCGTGAAGTAGCCACACCCATACTGGTTCAAGCAGGAGGGTCTAATAAGCGCAAGGCCGTTTCGCCCCCCGCGATCGCGAAAAGCGTGGCAATGCAAAGTGACGAGTCCCCCGCTCAGGTCCCTGAGAAAAATGTACTCGCGTCTTTAACGGCGATTGAGGAATCGCTCAAGCAGGTGAGAGAGGCCTTAGCCATTCAATCTAGCACAATCGAACGTATGGACGGGAGCGTCTCCCACCTGACACGTCGAGTAGGAATCCTCGAATCTAAAATGAAAATGATTGACTCTAGCAAACTCAAGACGACCAACACTGGTACGATTGCAAAAGCCAAGATAGTGCAGCAGGATTCGGACGCTACGAGTTCGCCGCAGGCTATGTTCCTTCATTAATATTCAAAATGGCGGGCCAAACCGGAAACATAATTATCTGGCAGTGGAATTGCGCAAGTTTCTTAAGGCGTAAAGCTGCTCTACTGCAGCTCATCAAAGCACAGGCGTCAATGCCGCACGTCCTGCTCTTGCAGGAAACACTTAGCGAGAAGGTAGTTCTCTCGGGCTACCGTTCGATTAGCCAAAAAGGCGCAAATGGCAGAGGTATCGCCACGTTGGTCAGGAAAGATACCTCCTTTGAGCAGCACGAAGTCAAAATTTGCGACTCGGATAAGAGATCCGGTCTCGAGGCACAATTAATTGAAATCATCCCCAACGGCAAAATCCGAAGCAACATATTCGTTTTTAACCTGTATAGCCCTCCTTCGGCTTATAAACATAATATCCGCTCACTCCTTCATAGGGTCGCAACTGCCGCCAGATCGCACCCTTTAATAGTAGCTGGGGATTTCAACGCTCCCCATCCGTCTTGGGGCTATGTTACGAGGACAAAGAAAGGGGCCAATCTAGTTGCAGCCAGTATAGACTTAAACCTAACGCTTATCTCCGACCCGCGTTTTCCCACGCGGCTGGGAAACTCGGTCGCCAGAGACACGATGCCTGATCTCAGCTTCACTAGAAATGTGGTGGTCGAGTGGTCCAACTTACAGTAGAACTTGGGAAGCGACCACAGCATCATAGAACTCCGGATGGAAATAAGAGCACCACCCCCAAGAACCTATAAATATACAGACTGGGACCTTTTTAGGCAAATCAGAGGTGAAGATGAGTCAGTACATGACACCTTCAGTGAACTTCTTATACAAATCCAGAAGGATGTCGAGAAGGCCACCAAAGAAATAGTAACAGAATTTGATGCTCCGGGGATGGATGCAAGGTTAGCGCATCTCCTGGACGCCAAACGCTCTCTCATCGCGAGATGGAAAAAACAAAGGCTAAATCGCAGGCTACGGAAAAAGATTGCGGAGCTCAATCGGCATATTGAGGAGCACTGCTCCGAACTCCATAAACAACAATGGAGGGACGCCTGCTCGGCTGCGGACGGAAAAATGCGCGAAGGAGGCAAATGGACCCTCTTCAAGCACCTCCTAGATGATGGACAATCCAAAGGCAATCAGAAACTAGCCATAGACCGACTTATTAATAAGGAGAAAAGGGCAGGCATCTCAGAAGCTTCCCAATTTCAGATACTCGCCAACAAGTACCTCCCGCTTAGCCAGAGCTCAACTTCTGTCCCCCACCGGAATGAGGGTGTGCCTTACCCAGAGTTGGACGCTCCCTTCTCGGAAGCTGAGATCAGGGAAGTGCTCCATAGCCTAAACGGAAGGTCTGCCCCAGGTGCCGATGGAGTTACGAATCGGCTCTTAAGAAATTTGGATGATAAAGCCATTCAGGCCTTAGTGAAGGAGATAAACAGGGTATGGGAGGAGGGCGTCGTACCAGAAACTTGGAAGAGGGCCACAGTGGTCTTAATTCCCGAGCCAGGTAAATCACCCAGCTTAGATCACCTCCGCCCGATCTCCCTTACTTCTTGCCTTAGCAAAGTAGCAGAACATGCAGTACACAACAGGATATCGCGCTACATCGAGAGGAATGACCTATTTTCATATAATATGGTAGGTTTCAGGCCCTCACTTTCCACGCAAGATGTCATGCTTCTCCTCAAAACACACATAATTGACTTTCCAAGCAAAGATGTAAAAGGGGTCCTCGCACTGGACCTCACTAAAGCATTCTATACTGCCAAACACGACTATATTCTTAAGAAGATATCGGCTTTGAACCTGGCAGATAAATTCTTCTCCTTCGTTGAATCTTTCCTCGAGAGTCGGACGGCGGCAATAAAATTGGGACAATCAGTCTCGGAGCCTTTCAAACTCGGACGAAGGGGTACTCCCTAAGGGGCAGTTATCTCCCCCCTTCTATTCAACATAGCCATGCGCAAGCTGTCGGCAAGCCTTTCTAAAGTTCCTAATGTCGGACACGCTTTATACGCTGATGAGATTACAATCTGGTGTCCCGGAGGATCGGTGGCGGCGGTTGAACAAGCTCTACAGGAGGCTATGGACGTTACAGAGTCTTTCCTGGAAGGTACGGGACTGGCGCTTTCGCCGGAAAAGTCGGAACTCCTGCTGTACAGACAGGCTAGACGAGGTGTTAGGGGACTCACCCCTCTCGATCAGGTGCCCATTAGCGTTTGCACCAAGGATGGTCGCACAATTCCTAGAGTCAATTCTATGAAAATTCTGGGGCTTTTATTAGACTCTAAGGGATGCAACGCAAAGACTATAGCCCATCTCACCACAAAAACAGAGAACATTCTGAGATTAATTATGCGGGTGTCCAACAAGAAGGGTGGCATAGGCGAGGATATCCTCCTTAGGGCCCACCACGCTTTCCTCATGAGCCATATCATATACTTAGTGGCGGCTCTCAATTGGACCAAAACGGAAAGGGATAAATTGGACACGCTCATGCGCAAAAGTGTCAAAAAGGTGCTCGGCGTCCCAATCACGACTAGCACAGAAAAACTCATGAAGTTGGGAGTGCACAACACCACTTCGCAATTAATTGAAGCGCAAAGGTCAGCACAAATAACTCGGTTATCGAGTTTCAAAACAGGAAGAAAACTGCTCGATGCGGCAGGCCTCCGTCCTATCTTCAATCAGGGAGAAACTACGCAGCTTGATTATCAAACAAGGAATTCCTTTATTGTTGACCCTCTTTCACGAAACATCCATCCCCAACACAATAAAGGTCGTAGGTTGGCGAGGGCTAGGGCTTTCATAAAGAACCTCTCCGGAACAGAGACATTTGTGGACGCGGCGCGCTACACCGGCGGCAGCAAGTTTTCCGTGGCAGTAGTCAATGACAGGGGAGAACTTGTCTCGGAAGCTTCAGTGAAGACCTGCTTGGTCGATGTAGCAGAACAGGCTGCTGTAGCGCTGACATTACTGGACACGAAACGCACCACGGTGTACACCGATTCTCGAGCGGCCGTTAGGGCGTTCGCATCGGGATTGATAGCCACAGAGGCAGCCAGAATTCTCCACAGCAAACCCCCCTCAGACGTTATTCATCACATAGTCTGGTTTCCCGCTCACATTGGACCAGACGTACTGCCGGGTCACCTGAACCCAAACGAGATAGCCCACGATTGTGAGCGAGGTTCCACAAGCCGCGACGGGGTGGTCTCTCGGGTGAGTTCGGGAGAGCTCGTCCACAGTGATCCTCTCGTTACTTTTCACGAGATCACATCTCATTACAGAGGAGAGCGGCAGACTTTTCCCTTTCCCCATCATAAGCTCCACAGATCACAAGCAAGCACGCTCCGCATGCTCCAGACGGGGTCTTACCCCTCTAGGGGCTTTCTGAGCATGCTTCATTCGGATATTGATCCACTTTGCCCAGATTGTGGTGAATTTTGCTCTTTGAGTCACATGCTCTGGCAGTGCCCTGCGTTACAGGATTTTAAAACAGAAGAAGACTGGACGACGGCAATCACAGACCCCAGACAAGACGTCCAGCTTCAGGCTGTCCAGAGGGCCCGTGAACAAGCGGAGAGGCTTGGCCTCTCTTTTCCGACATGGGACTAGCCAACGGCTGGGTGGGGACCTACATAGTTGGCCCGCTGCCTTGCCTCTCAGGACCAAATAAAGTTGTTTGTCCTGTCCTGTCCATGGCCCACTTGGATCGAATAATTGATTAGAACTTATTGAAAACGGAAGTTGTAAAAATATACAGGTTTGTGAATGATTATATGATAATCTTGAAATCTGATACAAATTAATTTCAAAGTTAGGCTGATTTGTTCCTCGAAGTTTTTAAGACGGCTCGCCAGCCTGTGAAAACTACACATAAAATGTCATGCCCTAACACACTAATGTTCCTAGATATTTTAGTAGAATTTCAGGACGACCATTTGTGTTAGCTTTGTGAAACCAGGGGCCCAAAGCCATTGTTGCCTTTTTTATCTGCTCACAGTAAAGTAGTCAAGAGGTCTGTTGCATGTATGTGCCTTTTTGATTCATAAAAAATTGTGTTTTCACTTTATGTAGACAGCTTTGAGCAAAAGGTTTCACGGCTGCATATTGCAGGCTATTGTCGATACGACTGAGTATGGCTGTCACAGAATCATTCTATAAGGACTTGAACAAACGAGAGCAGCCGCGTGATGACACTTCTCAGCAGCAGCGTAAGACGATTGTTGTCTCCTACATCAATGGCGTGGAACACGATCTTCAAAAAAATGTGTAGCGTAACCTGTCCTGCGTTAAAATACAAGAAGGGTTGCAAGATTAAATATTGTAATGACTCTGTTGAGTGTGCACAGGCCGTTGTGTACAAGTAATCTTGTCTTGAGGTCGTTCATACGTCGGGCGGACCGAAAAATGTGTGAATGAGAGGGCATAAAAATCACAATAAAGTGCAAAAAGCTACAGATCCTCACTTTACTATTCACTGTATGCTGTATTTTGACAAAACATGCGTTTTATGTCACCACAGGGATTTGTTAACTCATTTGATTGTTGACACAGCAGAAATGACAAGTGCAAACGTCTAATGTGCAAGCACACCGTCTAACTCGTTCATGCGAAAAGAACCGTTTTTTTGGAGGGTGTGGTTGATAATAATTTACCAGCAATGAATATACGACACGTGGGTTTCGGTTGTTTATTTATTTCCATATGCATATTATGACATTTTGCAATAAATGGTTAGCTCAAGTTAAGCGCTTGTGTCTCTTCATTTGTGTCTTCACGTAAAAGTTGTGTGCTTTGTTCCTAGATGAATCCCAGCCCATAATCTTGTCGCTGGTAATGAAAAACAGATGAGTAACGATATTATCTCGCTATTCGCTGTGATATCAGACACTGATCGCAAGGGTCGCTGACTTATTTGAACTGTACAAATAAAACAGTAAACTACATTGCAAGGTAAAACAAACGGCCGCAGTTTTCCCAGGAGGTCTCTGTCAATATCTCACGGTGATTGCTACGGAGACCCACACGCCCAAATTGCAAGGCTGCCTCTGCAAGACGTATACCTATAGCGGGTTGTTTGCACTGTATGCTGTAGCATAGGTGGCCATGTTGCATCCCAATCTGCTTCCTGTACTTATAGAACACCAGCTCCGGAAACACAATCATGCCATTGCTATAACCAGGAAGGATGCAAAAGAGAACACCAGCTAAGAACACACAACAAGCCATATTATAGGCTTTGCGCGCTTGGTGTACCCTTAAGTTGCCTTAACACTATTTGTTTACCTTGCCACTCTGAAGTTATTACGAAGAAAAAAATTCTGCAGATTCCACGTACCTTGGCAACCGATGCCATGCGAAGCATGCGGATAGAACGTGAATGTGTTTTATTTTTTTATTGAGCCAGATGTTATAAAGTCGCACTAAATATATGTACAAATACACACACAGACGGATACATTAAACAGCTGCGCATGTTTCATGTTAGCAGTTGTGCACGGTTGCGTTACGATTGCAACAGCTAAATGGGTATTAGCAACACCGGAAACGGTCAGCTCATATGAAGCGCTGGTGTTTACGCTGATGCGCTCGAGGATGGCAGTCCTCAACACTGCTACGCGAATAAAGTTACCTACAATTTCTGTTAACTCGACATGACAGCTGTATCATAGAAGTGCATATATAATGTTTATATTATGGGATAGTCATGACTGCAACCACAATTGACGTTATACGAACATTAGCGTTTATATGAAAAGTAAATCCGAGGCCTTGCCTGGCTGTGCAGTAGAATACCTCAATGCCACGCATAATGCCAGGGTTTGATTCCTGCTGTGTCACTGAAATGTATTGTTTTATTCGCCCGGTCAACGCTGCCTATGTTTTTCTTAACGCTCAAGCGTTAAAGTCACCCATGTCTGTTTTCACCGTTCTTGGGTAGTTATAAAATGTCTATCACCTGTGGCACATACGCATACCAGTGGCACATACCTGGTTTCGAGTACATTGCAGTTGTTTTTAAAAGTTTGTGACAACGTACGCAACGCAATTACGGCATTATTTATGTCAACACCAGATACTTGTGTTCTTACCCTCCCATATAAAATTCCGTGTGCCCCAAGTTAAGATGATCATGAGAGCACCCACATGTACGCGGCTAGACAGAAATATGGACGGACAGACAGACAGACAGACAGACAGACAGATAGATAGATAGATAGATAGATAGATAGATAGATACATAAATAGATAGATAGATAGATAGATAGATAGATAGATAGATAGATAGATAGATAGATAGATAGATAGATACCTAAAGGGATAGCAGTACGCAAATCAACGCTTCAATAAGTGTGCAGCATTGATTATGGGGTCATAAAGAGAATGAGCTATGAATATCACTATGGTCATAGTATCTGGTCATAATGAGAATGAGTAATGGATATCACTATGAAGTTTTACAAGCAATAGCAGTACTCATCAGCATAGGCGTATCAGCTGGGGGGGGGCAAGGGTGGTGCGGGCTCCTCTATTGAGAAAAGTTGGGGGCTGAGTCCCCCTTGGCTGCACGCTGGGTAAACCAACAAGTGAGGCGTAGTTTTCCATCACAACAGTGATCATTGAATTGTTTTTATGGTATAATAAAACTTACGCCAACATTGCTTCTCTGTGATGATCGACCTTGTTGGTTCTTCTCTCTCTCTCTCTCTCTCTCTCTCTCTCTCTCTCTCTATATATATATATATATATATATATATATATATATATATATATATATTGTGGGCATTTGTAACTTACATCGTCCTCATCCCTGCATAATCACAATTACCATCATGCGCTTGTCTCTTTGCCCTCATTGCCACTCTGGGTCATCATCATCGTCATCGTCTTGTGCTGGCTCTGCCCGTTCGTTTTGCGAGGTCTTTCCTCAAATAAACGCTGTCGCAGCCAAGACTACGAAGACTTCATACGTGGTGGAGGTGGATTTTCGGTCCTCTGACCTCCCGCAGCCCGCTATACCCCCTGGAGCTTCGTTCAGGCCGCCGCTTGCGCCCACAGTCAGGCAGCATGTCCCAGACCGAGCCTGCCGGCACTGATGTCATCAACCACGCACCGCCGCAAGCTGCCCCTCCTACTTACATACACGGACATCAGCGGGAACCCCCGCTCTTCGCTGGTCTTCGGGGAGAAGACGTAGAAGACTCGCTTGATGACTACGACCGCGTAAGTGCCGCTAATAGGTGGGACGAGGCCGCCAAACTGCGCTACGTCCTTTTTTATCTGGTCGGAGTCGCGAAGACATGGTATTTAACCATGTCGTTGACTTACCCGACTGGGCTGCCTTCCAGCAGCAGCTCCGGCACGTCTTTGGGACACCAGACATTCGATCCGCCGTCGCGAAGAGGACACTCGATACTCGCCGACAACATCCCGGTGAATCGTATACTTCATACTTCGAGGATGTCCTCGCACTCTGCCGGCGTGTCAATAAATTCATGCCGGAATCGGACAAAGTGCGCCACATATTGAAAGGCAGTGGGCCTGTTGCCTTTATTGCCCTCGCTGTGCAAAACCCAGCTACCATCGCTGATGTCGTTGCGACATGCCAGCGCCTTGATGCGCTGGACTCCGTCCGCCTTCAACCAGACATCGGCGACCACCACTCCACGTCAGATGGCCATCTGCGTGACCTCATCCGGGACATTATACGCGAAGAATTGCGGTCCATGGGCTTCACACCTCCTACACCGCGACCTACACAGCCTTCGGGAATGCCCTTACGTGACATCATCAGGGAGGAACTTACATCCCTGACTGGCTCTGCGCCCGTACAGCCACCTGCTTTTCACCCTTTAGCCACGTACCCTCAAGTTGCGGCCGTGCCTCCCAGCGACGCCCACGCGACATTGCCACGTCCATCCTACGCGTCAGTTGCGGCCGCTACCCCTGTGAACTACCATTCCGTGCCCCCTGACCCTTCGGCCCACCTAGCCGCGCTATCTCCAAGTGCCCCGAATGCCTTCTATTCTCCACCGTGGCGCTCGTCTCGCCCTGTATGCTACTACTGTGGCTATCGCGGCCACATATCTCGTTTCTGCCGGAAGCGCCAGCAAGATGAGCGTCGGAACGATGTGCGTGAACGGGATTTGTACAACGGGGCGTCTTATCAAGGTCGGCGTTATTCGTCTCCCCCGCACCGGTCTCCATCTCCTCCTGCATCGACTGCACCACGAAACAGCCGAAACACGAGACGCCGCTCGCCTTCGCCCTTCCACCGTTCCACTTCTCCACTTCGGCCCGCCTCATTCGCCTCTGATATTCATTCGGAAAACTAAGTGATGCAGTTTGTGGAGGAAAAACTGCATTCGGAATTAGAACTGAAATTCCTTCATTAGGCCCGTGTAACATGGTTTCTGTGGAAGCGGAAGGAGTGCAAGTCGATGCTTTGGTGGACCCAGGTGCGACATTGTCTGTGATACGTGCTGATTTGTGTGAACATTTAAGGAAAGTAATAACGCCTTACGATGGTCCCACGTTAGTTGCTGCCCAGGGGAACATCATTCGCCCTTCCGCGCTTTGTACTGTGCGTGTTTTCATCGACGGCATCCGCCATCATGTCCAGTTTGCTGTCCTGTCCCGCTGCTCTCACCAACTAATTTTAGGGTGGGATTATCTATCATCTGCTTCCGCGGCGACTTGTTGTGGACAACGCGTCGTTCACCTCACTGACACCGACTACATGCTTGACGACGATAATCAGAAGTCACTTCGTCTGGTCGCTGCGAAAGACATCGAACTCCCGCCACTACAAGAGCAAATTGTCACCATTACGTCCAACGGCATCTATCACGGGGATGTATTGGTCTCACTGTCACCACTTTGCGTTCGCAAAAGTATAGTTCTTCCGTCCGGTGTCGTTCGTTTTTGCAATGGCTCGGCACTTGTCACCGCTGTCAACTCTACACCGGAGAAGATCTTACTGCCACAGGGCACTACTGTGGCCCGTGTTGCTGACTTCGAGCCTGTACTCGTCACGCCACTTCAGGCCATCGCATCCAAAGAACCTTGCCTCGGTGAGCATGTTTCTTCCTCCGCCTTTACCACCACTATCAGCAGCGAATTGACATATTCACAGAGGCAGCAGTTGCTCGCATTGTTACAGAAACATGCAAATTCTTTTGATATTTGCTCGTCTAAGCTGGGCCACACTAATACTACAGCACATCGAATTCAAACTGTTGGGACATCTATTGTACACCGCCGACCCTACCGCGTGTCTCTAACTGAAAGGAAAATTATAGAAGAAAACGTTGCGGACATGCTTAAACGGGAAGTCATCCGTCCCTCATCTAGCCCTTGGTCGTCTCCTTTTGTTTTGGTCCATAAAAAGGATGGCTCTGTGCGGTTTTGCGTGGACTACCGGGCGCTCAATAAGATCACACGCAAGGACGTGTACCCTATGCCACGCATTGACGACGCCCTTGATACCCTACAAGGCGCGGAATTCTTTTCAAGCATCGACTTGCGCTCTGGGTACTGGCAGATCCCCATGCATGAAGACGATAAGGAGAAAACGGCATTCGCAACCCCCGACGGGCTATATGAATTCAACGTGATGCCTTTCGGGCTCTGCAACGCACCCGCGACTTTTGAGCGCATGATAGATACCGTGCTGCGTGGCCTGAAATGGAAAAGTTGCCTTTGCTACCTGGACGACAGTATTATCTTTTCGTCAACGTTTCCTGGGCACCTAGAACGATTGGATCAAGTTTTGACGTGCCTTGCCGTCGCCGGGCTTCAAATAAACACGAAGAAATGCTCTTTCGCTAGCAAATCTATCAAGGTCTTAGGACGCGTCGTTAGCAAAGATGGCATGCGGCCCGACCCTGACAAGATTTCTGCAGTCCTTCACTTTCCGCGCCCCGAAAAATCAAAGGAGCTTCGCAGTTTTCTTGGCCTCGCCTCCTATTTTCGCCGGTTTATCCAGAACTTCGCTTCAATTGCTGCTCCATTACACCAACTACTTGCTTCCAACGTCCCCTTTCTGTGGTCTCAAGAATGCCAAACAGCATTCGACTTGTTGAAGCGGGCACTCACATCTGAACCTCTCCTCTGCCACTTTGACGAAGCCGCATTAACTATCCTCCATACCGACGCTAGCAGCCTTGGTATAGGAGCCGTTCTTCTACAACGCGACAAGTCTTCCCTAGAGAAAGTTATTGCATATGCCAGTCGCGTACTCACCGCTGCTGAAAAGAACTACACTATAACTGAGCAAGAGTGTTTGGCTGTGGTTTGGTCGATCCAGAAGTTCCGTCCCTATCTCCACGGGCGTCACTTCACAATCGTTACGGACCACCATGCCTTATGCTGGCTTTCTACACTGAAGAACTTGTCCGGACGTTTGGGTCAGTGGATACTACGCTTGCAGGAGTACGACTTTGATATAACTTACAAGTCAGGCAGAAAACATCAAGACGCCGATGCTTTATCTCGTTGCCCGCTTCCAACTACCCATATGAGCGTTGGTGAGAACTCAACCGCCACATCTACCAAAGTTCATACGCTCGCATCAATAACGCAACCCTTTTCGGACGACAAGCCAACATTTATCTCCCGCCAGCGGTCCGATTCATACTGCAGACGCATCATCGACCACCTTTCGGGAGTTTCTCATCCACCAAACGCGCGACTCCATCGTCAACTCCTGCACTTTAAACTGGACAATGGGGTTCTCCACCGCCACGTCTACCACCCTGACGGTCAGCGCTTGGTTCCTGTACTGCCACGCTCTCTTCGACTTCAGGTGCTCGAAGCCTTCCACGACGACTTGACTGCTGGTCATTTTGGTTTTAAAAAAACTCTTGACCGCATTCGATGTCGTTATTACTGGCCTGGCCTTTCTTCTAGTGTAGCTCGGTACGTCGGTTCCTGCTACCCATGCCAGCGTCGTAAACTCCCCACGTCGGCACCTGCTGGACCTCTACAGCCACTTCCGTGCGCTTCAATGCCGTTCGAGGTTGTAGGTGTTGACCTTTACGGGCCTCTCCCCGTCACATCTGCTGGCAAACGATGGATAGTGACTGCCGTGGACCACCTGACACGCTACGCTGAGACTTCCTCTGTTATTACAGGCTCAGCTGTGGAAGTTGCAGACTTTATTCTTCACGCAATAATACTGCGTCATGGGGCTCCTCGTGTACTGCTTAGTGACCGCGGCAAAGTGTTCCTGTCACAAGTTGTAAATGAAGTACTGCGCGCATCTGGAACTACTCACAAGACAGCTTCAAGCTACCACCCTCAGACAAATGGTCTCACAGAAAGATTTCACCGAATCCTTGCAGACATGATAGCCGTTTACGTCCAACCCGACCACAAAAACTGGGACACTCTTTTACCATTGCTGAGATTCGCTTACAACACAGCAGTTCAGCGAACAACTTGCTACTCACCGTTTTACCTCGTGTACGGACGCACCCCGACTACCTTTCTCGACGTCTCCTTCTTTAGCAGCCATGGGAATTCATGTCAGTCTTCTAGCGAAGCATACATTTCCCGCCTGGCCCAGTCTCGCCATCAGGCTCGCATCAATACTGAAGCGAGACAGCACGAGCGGAAGATCATCTATGACGAATCCCACCGCGTTGTGTCTTTCCAACCTGGTGACGAGGTGCTGCTTTTGACACCTATTCGCACTCCTGGTCTCTGTCAGAAATTCCAACCACGCTTCATCGGGCCATACATCGTTTTAGAACAGACTTCGCCGGTTAATTATCGTGTGACACCACTCGTCGCCCCAACAGACCGCCGCTAGCGCAGCACAGAGATTGTCCACGTTTGTCGCATGAAACCTTTCACGCGACGTTCCCCATCACTTTGACTTACGGCGGCCAGGGTGTCCGCTTTCAAGTGGGGGGGGGGAATTAGTGTGGGCATTTGTAACTTACATCGTCCTAATCCCTGCATAATCACAATCACCATCATCCGCTTGTCTCTTTGCCCTCATTGCCACTCTGGGTCATCATCATCGTCATCGTCTGTGTGCTGGCTCTGCCCGTTCGTTTTGCGAGGTCTTTCCTCAAATAAACGCTGTCGCAGCCAAGACTACCAAGACTTCATAATATATATATATATATATATATATAAAGAGAGAGAGAGAGCCCAGCTCACGAGGGAGGTAGGTTTGCCCACCATCTCATTTGCGACAGAGTTGGTACGCCACTGCTCATTAGAGGATAACCAAAATTGTCTCTTGTTCAGGAATCTGACATTCACTTTCAGCTGAGGTCATGCCACAGTTACGACGACAGCGCTGCAACAAGGGCTTACACATTGTCCCCAAGATGGTGCAATGTTTTTGCCGATGTTTGTCGAACGTTTAAGAGCATTGAGCACGTGTTTTCTCCTATAAGACCCGCGTGTTCTCGCAACGCCAGCTAGACAGTTTCACCCACCTACAGCTTCAGCAAAATGGAAGTGGTGGTGCTCGCGAAAATTGTCAGTGCCTCAAGCATCGCCTCCTTTATTTGTTTCAGTGTCAGTGCAAACGCGCGCTCTTCAACCGCAGCCATCGGCACGCCTTAGATCAAGCAGTGGTCGTGATGGCACGCCACACAAAGGGCTGCTTGCGCCACGCATGCGTGGGAGCCCTTTTTCACGGAGATGTGACACAAGTGTTTCCCTCTCCAATATCGTGCGTCTGTAAAATTTGTTTCTTCGTGTGCCTTCTATGTGCTTCGAAGGAAAGCCGCCACCACCTCACGGCACTTATAAAGTCAGCGCATGCAGCGGCATCGCCGTGACGCCCCCTCATTGGTTACCTACATAGCGCGCCATGAAAGAAGATGGTCTATCTAAAAACACTGTGCCTCATGCAGAGTACTGTTGCGATGGATTTAGCCATGCACTACCCGAGTTATAGCTGACTCTTAAACTCTTTGGCGAGAAAATTCAAGGGTACTTTTATCAGGGGTGCATGGCAACTACAACTGTAGCTCTCCTGTAGTTTCAAGAAACGATTGTTACTTTTTCTAAAGGCCTTCTTTTTTTTTCTACACGCGCACCACTTCACAATACAATATTGCCAATATTTTTTTCGCATGCATGCATCAGCACAAAAAAAAAGCGTCGCCGAAAAATTTTTTTATCTCGAACGCTTCCATGCCTTTCTTTTTTTCAATGTACTGTACAATTTACGTGATTCGGGTTATTTGTGTTCAATAAACACGGTATTCCAGATGTTTGTCGTTAGGAATACACAGACGTTTATTTGCAGCTCGAAAACCCAAAGAAGAATTGAAAAATCAATTTGCTGTTTGTAAAATGTTGTTGACTTTTATTTAGGAAACGCTTTTCATTCGCGGCGATTTCTTTTCTGAAACGTTGGATTAAAAAGACTAAATAAAAACACGCTAATCGTGTTACACATTCACGCGTAAATCTTTTTTTTTTTTCGTGGGATTCGTGAGAAGCGTTTTTGGAGACACACGAGCGCATTAAATACAAGCGGGAAATCACACGGATTCGAGAAACAATATTTGTGAAGCAGCCCAGATAGCATTTGGGTGCGATGGAAGCACTCTTAAAAGCAAGAAAAAAAGGCAATAAAGCCCAGCTCAACAGGGAGAAACACAGCGCTTTGGAACAAGACAACCCCGACACGAGACAAATATTGCTCGGACTTGTAAGTGAATTCTGCATGTACACCCGGCCACCCAGCGTGACCGCCTGAATTGAAAGCCTTTCTTAATGGTCAATGCAAGCACGTGAACATTTGTCGGCGAGAACATGCAATGGAATCACGGTAAAGTGAAAGGATGCGGGTATTTCTAAAGTAAAAAAAAAGAAAACAGTCTTTTCACAGCAGACTATTGCTTTGCCAAATGGCGTGATTTTTCTTCCATTGTTGTTTCCTTACACGCTCATCTGAAAAAACACTTGTAAAATTTGCGGCCTGTTTATTGTTTTTATTCTTAGAAAACAACAGTTCAAAAATAACTCAGCTGGGTTTTTTTAAAATCCGGAAAAAAGATCCTGTGCTCACGGTGAATCAAAAGCATTTGTGAGAAGCAGATAATAAAAGCAGAAATTCAAAGCGCATATCTCACTTTCTCTAATCTATTTTATTGTATCTCTCCTTTTAGCATAAGCCCTGAGTTGTCTCCTACACTTGCCTCAAGCGATTTCATCTTAACAGAGTTATTGTACCGTTAGAAAGCGCGGAATAAAAATACTTAGATATATAACACTTACTGTTAGAACTGCTATGCAAATTGCTAAAAAAAAAACTAACGTATGACTTGAAAATCTACCCTGCGTTCAATGCACATGGGACAATCGTTAAAGAAACTTTGAGGTATCCAAATCAGCATATGCTATTCAACTTCCATGCTCTGAATTTTATGTCATTTCTTTAGGGTATTTCTTTCATGTTACGAATGAAGCCTTATAGTAGCTCTGTCTAGAAACCATTGCTTACGCATTCATACCCTTCTTTGCTAACGCGAACTTGATGACCCAGGAACATTTAGTCTCCAGACGCAACTCGTCCTTTTTGAAATCGTGTGCTAAGATATCGACCAGCATTTATTATAATCATCATTAGGTCACCCTTAAAGACGTTTTACAGATTGTACACAAGGAGAAATTTCGAGTGACAGTAAGCGCAGTGGTAATTCTTGTAGAATAATAAAGAAACTGAAAAAAAAAGTTGGTGGCGTTTCTGCCGCTACGCTGGAGAAATTCGTCGAAAGACGATAGTCTTCTGGCCGCAGAAAAGAAGTAAAACGTTGATTTGATGTTCGGCGCGAGAAAATTGGTAAGTACGCACTGCGTGAAAAATGGACGCCATCTAACAGTAATATGAAGAAACAAAGTTTTTCTTGAACGCAAAGCCACAGGTAGGTGGTATGTAGTTTTAGTGAAGCGTAGGAACCACCTCTTTATTCGAACAAAGTCCCTCATTGCCAGTGGCGCGTAATAAGCTCTGCGGTGTTCAGAAGCACGTGTAGGTGCATTTAGGAATATGGTAACACCTGATGCTTTCGTATGGATGTTGCGCCCAAATATACACAATATTTGCTTTTTGAGTGACAATATTTACTTGTATGTATGCTGAGAGGAGATCAAGATGGGTAGTCGTTCAGCTAGGCGTTAGGATTTCACTCTGATGGCTGAACCGAAAACAGAAAAACATACAGACAGACAGACCAAACTTTTTGCGCCAAAGTATCTCAAAATGGACTATCGTCTTTAAAAAGAAGTGGCTCAGTCCTCATGCTTGAAATAAATTCATGATAGAGAACATTACGTAGATTCCAGTCAATCTGGGAGTCGATTACACGCAATGCAGTAGGCACGTTGCGGTGTATACAGCATTTAAATGCGAAGTATCTTGTGGTCGGGGTTGATCCGGTGTGCGAGTGGTGTGACCACCCTTACTACGCATCCACGTCGCGTCCCCTCTCTCTACTCTCCTACGCCCCTCCTCTCTCACTTTGCGATGCCGGCGTAGACAGCGTCTGCTATCGAGTTTCTTGATAAAAAAAAAGCGACTGCTAGCGCTGCACAACCGTTCACTGGTCACGCCGTATATGTAGGCAGTGGATCTTGATTGATATGTGGGGTTTAATGTCCTAAAAGCACCATATGATTAGGAGAGACGCCGTAGTAGAGGACTACAGAAATTTGGACCACCGGGACTTCTTTAACAAGCACCTAAATCTAAGCACACGGGCCTCAAGCATTTTTGCCTTCATTGAAAATGCAGCCGCCGCTACTTGAATTCGATCGCGTGACCTGTAGGTCAGCGGCCGAGTACCTTAGCCACAAGACCACCGTGGTGGGGCAGGCACTGGATCTTGACCTCCAAGGTAGTGCGGGTGGGAGATTTCTCATGTGCGTTGCTGAACAATAAAAACCACAGCATATCTACGGAGTGAATGATGATGAGTGGGGCGAAGCGTCCGTCCGTACATGCAAGCGTCCATGCATTCGATAGCATTCGAGAACGCAGACGGTGCGTGGGTTACACCAACGAGACGCGAGCTAAGAAAGCCGAGCGCAAGCGTCTTCAACGCACCCGCCACTCTGCTTCATCCATGCCCCAACAACGATCCGCCAAGTATGGCGACTATCTAGAATGCACTCGTTTTCCGCGTATCCAGGCACAGCCCGCACAGCAGCCTATCAGCCAATCGGAGAGTAGACAGCGCCATCTAAAATATCGCTATGGGGCACCACAGATGAACATAATAGAAAAGAGCACAATGTTTAGTGCGAGCTCTTGCAGACTGGGCTCCATAATGTAAGCCTGCCTGTTTATCTAAAGTAAATATGTTTTCACACGCCTTCTCCCTGTAAAATTTTGGTGTAGAGATCGGGTCTTCCCACAGTCAACATTCACGATGATTCTTCGCGGTGGGCTTTATTTGGCTGCCTCTGCAATGTCTGATCAAGACGAGAACACTGATTTTTTGGAGACTACCTAAACTGTGTTTCCTCCAACTACGCAGCAATCAACAGCACCGCATCCAGCCTCTACTAACTGCACCGTCGTCGTGACCCAACCGTGTGACCCAGGCCTCTTTTCGGGAAGTGACAGCACTGACGCGGAGGAATGCCTTCAGCTGTACGAACGGGTGAACGCTCTGTACAACTGGGATCCGACGTTCATGTTGGCTAATATTATTTTCTACCTTGATAGCAGAGCTAAAGTTTGATTTTCTAACCACGAGGCAGAGATCACGAGTTGGGACATCTGCAAACAGAAACTCATCGATCTCTTCGGCAAGCCCATTGAGCGTCGTCGTGCTGCGCAGAAAGAATTAGCGTGCCGAATCTAGTCCTGCACTGAATCATACGTTCAATACATACATGTGCTTGCCCTCTGTCGGAACGTTGACGACAAGATGCCGGAATCTCAAAAGGCCATCCACACTTTCAAATGAATCGCGGATGACGCCTTCATTCTTTTCATGTATCGAAACTCATCGACCATGGACGACGTTATTAATGAATTCCGACGCTTCGAAAAAAATTGGCAGCATATCCACAGAGTGGATGATGGAGAGTGGAGCGAAGCATTCGTCCGTCCATTCGTTCTTGCTTCCGTCCGTCCATGCGTCCGTCTGTGTGACCGTCCATGCGTCCGTCCACCCGTCCGTGCGTGCATTTGTTCGTGCGTCCGTCCCTGCGTTTGTCCATGCATCCGCCCCTGCGTTCGTTCAAGCGTCCATCCCTGCATCTGTCTGTGTGTCCATTCGTACATTTATTGAACAATCCAAGTACCACCATCTCGCATCTATTCATAATATATTCCCCATATAGAAGCACCGCCATCCAGCGGACGTTCCAAGGACTAAACGAGAGGTGGCACACGCACACTTTCTTACAGCTTGCGCTTGGGGTCTATTCCCACCATTAACCACCTCGAGTTCATGGTATATACTAGTTCACTGTATTCATGGCACTGCGGCCCAACGCTCGCTAAACCTTTCTAAAACCAAGGAGGTTACGCCCAGCGAGTATAACGTAGCAACCTTTTCCAGCCAGATAGTGCTCAATGTACATGCCAATGGCTGCTAATGGGAAATGAGAGACAGGAGAATTCAGCATTTACTTTCTTACGGCTTGCGCTTCGCATCTACTTCCCACCTTGATTGATTGATTAATATGTGAGGTTTAACGTCCCAAAACCATCATTTAATTATGAAAGACGCCGTAGTAGAAGGCTCCGGAAATTTTGAGCACCTGGGGTTCTTTAACGTGCGCCCAAATCTGACTACTTCCCACCTTTAACCACCTCGAGTTCATGGTATATACTAGTTCATTGTATTTAAGGCACTGCGGCTCAACGCTCGCTATTGGATTGGATAAAGTTTTATTTGGTCCTACAGAACACAGATCACTGTGTTACGGGCAGCTCCCACGTGGCGACTGAGATGCCGAGCTCCTCAGCCGCATCGCGGGCTCGGTGGACAGCCCAGAGCTGATCTGCAAAGTACGAGCTGCGGATTGCCGCCTCTCATCTGGCAGAGGTGATGTTCAATAAACAAGCGGATTTGGTACTCTGCCAGAGCATATGCTGTACGCTCGCTAAACTTTTCTAAAACTAAGGAGACTACACCCAGCGAGTATAACGTAGCAACCCTTTCTTGTCAGAGAGTGCTCAATGTACATGCCAATGCCTGCTAATGGTGATCGCAGCGTGCGCGTTACTAAAAGTCGAGGGCTCCTGTCTCTCATTCCCCATTAGGAGCCATTGGAATGCACATTGAGCACTATTTTTTATTGTTTAACAACGCACAGAAGAAATCTCTCACCGGCACCACCTTGGAGGTCAAAATGTTATACTTGTTACACACTACAACAGCTTAGAGGGACGAATGGGTGCCGCTATAAGGAGCTTCGCCCCTAAAAGCGAAAAGTCATCGTATCACTCCTTACTTTTCGTGTCCTCCCCATACGCCTTAAACATCTACCTGTGAGGACGCCCGTTTGCCACCAGCCACTGCTGCTTTCGACACTATCACGCGCATCGTGCGCCGCGAAATCGAGGCAGCATCACCAATGTGCGAAGAAGTCCGGGCCCCTGATGACTCTCACGCATCGATATCTTTGATCCAGAGTGTTGTGCTCCAAGAACTGGCCAACGCCGGACTTCAGACACTGTACCCTGTTATCCTACCTTGCTACTGACTGCCGAGTACACTTATATCCCGTGGACCGAACAACCACCCACGCTACCGTAACTGCGATATTTTTTAGGTAAGAAGCAGGTTGTCCCTGATTTCGCAGTCTCGAAAGCTTCCATGAGCTATGGCTCTGCGAGTTTGTCTGGGGCTATCGCAATGTTCGTTAACAGCTGAGACAATTACAATTGTAATTGACTACCCGGTAAAAACGCATAGCGTATTGGAAGTGCTTAGAGCCCACGTGAGGCATCTTTCTCGCGCCTCACTGCTACAAGACAGACCTTGTGCCTCATTTTTCCAGACTGTCTTGTCATATCGTACACGCCTACCTACAGGATATATAGCTAGCCAGAATTTCCACTCCCCCATGGTTCAATCCACAGGTTCAATTCACTCATCGGCAGGTTCAACTCACAGTTCCAGGTAAAACGGTCAAAAGCCGGCTTTCGTCTCTAGTGCTAAAGCTGCTTTCTATTCTCTTGTTGTATGAGAAGTACAGTTAGCATAACCAGTTATATACTGACGATTCAAGTACAGTGGATCTGTCTCCAGGGTTGGGGATCGTTCCTGCAACGGCGACAATGATGAAGACTTGGTTATCCCACCAGACGTCGTGGACAGCTGCGGAACTTGCTGCCCTACGTAGCACACTTAAAGTTATTCGACATCAACAAGCCGAGAAATAAAGGGTGTCTACGGACTCCAAAGTACCGCTAGAGTGTTTAATTTTCGCCTTACGCCGGGCAGCTCATGAACCACTTGTGCTGGTAATTAGAGAGCTGCTCCACCACTTCATTGACGAAGGACATGAAATCACGTTTTTTTGTGGCTTCCTAGTCATGACGGTATATTGGGCAATGAACATGCTGATGCATCTTCTCGATCAGCACACCTAGATGGTGTATAAGAAACTATTCGATTCTCAAGGACTGACGCTGGCAATAAAATACGACTTATTGCTAATGATGATGTAAAAACATTCTAGAACACAGAGTTTTCATGGTCCACGTTACTGCATAAGCTGGACCCGTTTCGTCGACTTCGATCTCCGTCTGAATTCTCTCAACTTGAGACAATGGTGCCTTGCCGACTGTGGCTTGGGGCCGCTTTCGCCAAATTTTTCGCTTTCTGAATCGGCATCGAAGACAGTGCTGGTTGCAATCATTGCGGCAGCGATTAAACGATAGAGCACATTTTGTGTCCGTGCCTTCGGCATACAGCGCGCACAGACGGCCGTTAGCTGCAGCCTAGCCCTCTTTGGCGACAGACCCCTGTGAGGACAGTCAGTGCTCAGAAGCCGATGCGATCTGTCTTTGCAAAAAATTAAGTCAAGGTTTTGTTTAACTTTTTGCGTGGTAGTGGCCTATAGAATAGGCTACAGCACCCCCGCTCTCTTTTTCTTTTTTTTTCTTTTTGCCCGTCTACTTTTCTTTTCGCTTTCTTTGTCATATTTCTTGCCCACTCCCCCTCTCCATAAAGCATGGTAGCAAACCAGAGGCTACAATTTCTGGTTCACTTACCTGTCTTTCTCTCACTTTCTTCTCTATCTCTAAAGTACCAGAAGCTAGGAACCTTAGGGAAAGGGTGGTCGACGAACGAGAGAACTGAAGTTACGGGCCCTTGGTCTCGTCTCAGCATCCACGCGGCGTGACTCTTAAGTTCGATCACGAACACGTACAGAAAAAAAAGTAGATCCTGATATGATTCCTTTTACTTGAACTTTTTATATTGCGTTTTCTTTCTTTACTCTTATACTCTTGACACCGGTACTTGAAGCTCCTTCCCGAGGTAAAGGAAAAGACAAACTTACTTTACACTCGCCGACAACTCGGCGCACCGCGGAACGTATAATTATAGGGGCCACGTGGACCCTCAGCTGCCCATTTCGCGACATAGTAGCTCACCGTTATTACGCCCTGTGGGTAAGTTTCCGTAGCCACTGGGTGGAAAGCAGATGAGAGCCGCCTGAACTGTCGTCACCTCCACCCCTTCCTTTGTGGAAGTTTACTGTGGTGGAAAGGTTAAATAGGGGCGTAGATAAGTTCACGAAGCTAGACGACGAGCACTACTTCATCACGTCGCGTCCGTGAAATAGCTGGTCCATCTACTTTAACGATGATTCTTCCACCACGGTTTAAACTTTCCGAGCGATAAAAGGTGGGTGTAGTGAAAAGAGGGTCATCATCTGCTTTGCAAAGACGCCCTAATATGATATCATGAAGTTGCTCTGATGTGCAGGTTCTCAAGCAATGGTGCCTGTTGCAAGTAACGGAACACTCATCATCTTTCTTTGTTGTAAGCAACCGCTATGTCAACAAATGCCGTAATTAGATATAAGTAAAACAAATTGAGTGGTGCCTTCACTTTTAGGTGTTTGTTTTCTCTTTAAATTGGAGACTAAGAGCGCATGCCCACTTTTGTTTCCGGAGATTGATATGACGACAAACGCCATAAGCGAATAAAAAAACACCAATTTATTCATTCTATTTTTGAAAAACACCACAAGGTATTGTGCAGTCAGTACGGTGCAACCAACGTGAAAGATTGTAAAGCAAAAACCTTCAAAAATTTTGTACATGGTTCAAGTGCTTTTTTCACTCATCAAAACAAAAATATTAACGAAAAAGAGATAGCTAGGTGACCTCGTTGGCCGTTTTATTCTGAACAATTGCGTTCATGTGTGGTTGTAAATGTACTATTGCCTGTTCTAACGTAATGCAGTCGAACACCCATATATTGTCACGGGGGTGAGAGACTGAATGAAATAAATATATTTACAAAATATACAGGCAGAGTCAGAGGCAGCTGCAACCAAGATGGAAGAACAGCAGCAACAACAACACGAGCACAGTCGCTTTCATCGTCTTCGTCGTCTATGATGCTCTTTCGTTACCGATGTCGTGTAACATATAACCCCCGCTGCTAGCGGCGCCGTCTCGGCGCCTAAAGGAGAGTAGGATCATATGCGGATATGTACGGTTTGAGGCGGGTCACATGGACGACGTCAGTAGCGGGTGAGGATGACGATGACTGACTGTCCAATGGAGCAATCTCGTATGTGACATCGGTAAGCCGGCGTAAAACCTTGTAAGGCCCCGAGTAGCGAGACAAGAGCTTCGAAGAGAGGCCAACGTGGCGGCATGGTGTCGAGAGGAGGACCAATGAACCTGGAGAGTAGGAAACTACTCTGTGATGGCTATCGTAGCGGGCCTTCTGAGAGAGCTGCGAGCCAAGAAGACGTTCCCGTGCGATTTGGCGGGCCATTTGAGCCCGAGCAGTGACGTCCCGGGCGTACTCTGTAACCGTTTGCGTAGTTGATGGGAGAAGAGTCTCGAAGGGTAACGCTGGATGGTGGCCGAACAATAAATAGACGGGGGAGAAGCCAGCGGTGTCGTGGCGTGACGAATTGTACGCGAATGTCACATAAGGCAAAGTACTACCCCAATCAAGGTGATCTTTGGAAACGTACATGCAGAGCATTGTCGTCAATGTTCGATTTAGGCGCTCTGTAAGACCATTCGTTTGTGAGTGATAGGCCGTAGTGAGCTTGTGACGCGTCGAACACGAGCGAAGGATGTCACTTACTACTTTTGAAAGAAATGAGTGACCACGATCAGTCAGCAGCTGCCGAGGAGCGCCATGGTGAAGAATTACGTCATGAAGCAAGAAGTCCGCGACGTCAGTGGCACAGCTTGTCGGTAGCGCTCGTGTGATAGCGTATCTTGTGGCGTAATCAGTGGCTACGGCAATCCACTTCTTTCCAGTGAGAGAAGTAGGAAATGGTCCAACGAGATCAAGACCGACGCGGTAGGAGGGAATGGTGGGTATGTCTATTGGTTGGAGCGGACCAGCTGGTGGCAAGGTGGAATGTTTGGAGCGCTGGCAGGACTCACATGCAGCAACGTAACGGCGCACAGAACGGTAAAGGCCTGGTCAGAAGAATCTATGCCGCACGCGATCGTACGTGCGCGTGACCCCGGGATGTCCCGCGGTTGGGGCGTCGTGAAGCTGTTCAAGTACAGTGGAACGGAGTGTCGCAAGAACTACGAGTAATAGCTCTGGTCCTTCGGTGCTGGTGTCGCGTCGGTGAAGAATGCCATCGCGTTGAAAGAACAAGTGTAGCGACGGGTCTACGTGGCGCAAGCGTAGACTCTGCATGATAGCCCACAAATAAACATCGCTGAGCTGTTCCTTGCGTATGTCGGTGAAAGCCGACATGGCGAAGGCACAAGGGTCAGAATGATGTGCTGTAAGGTCAGGTGGGTCCACGGGGTGACGGGATAGACAGTCGGCATCCTGGTGCAATAGGCCAGATTTGTATACCACGTCGAAGCTGTATTCTTGTAGTTTCAAGGCCCAACGGCCAAGTCATCCTGTTGGATCTTTAAAGGACGACAGCCAGCACAAGGCATGGTGATCTGTAATCACCGAAAAGGTGTGGCCATACAAGTATGGTCGAAATTTTCGGACTGCCCAGACTAGTGCAAGGCAACTAGTGCAACGCTCTGTAATGGAAAACTTGCTTTCCGAAGGAGAAAGGAGGAGACTGGCATAAGCAATGACGCGATCCTGTCCTCGTTGCCGCTGGGCGAGAACAGCACCGATTCCATGTCCGCTGGCATCGATACGAACTTCAGTATGGGATGACGGGTTGAAAGGGCCAAGATGGGTGGGGAAGGAAGTAATATTGTAAGGGTGCTGAAGGCAGTTGCTTGGTCAGTACCCCAATAAAAAGGCATGTCCTTCTTCAGTAGCTCCGTAAGTGGTCAGGCAATGTCAGCAAAATTCTTCACGAATCGTCGAAAGTAAGAACAAAGGCCGATAAAACTCCGTATATCTTTTGCGGAACGTGGTATGGGAAAATCTTTGACAACTCGAATTTTGTCAGGATCTGGTTGCACGCCTCCAGCACTGACAAGATGGCCCAGCACAGTGATTTCTCGACGGCCAAAGCGACATTTGGAAGAGTTAAGCTGAAGTCCTGCTTTCCGGACAACCTCAAGAACAGCCGTTAGGCGGCTAAGGTGACTTTCGAATGTAGGTGAAAATACGATGACGTCATCGAGATAGCACAGGCACGTGGTCCATTTGTATCCACGCAGGAGAGAGTCCATCATCCTTTCAAATGTAGCTGGCGCATTACACAATCCGAATGGCATAACCTTGAACTGGAAAAGTCCATCCGGTGTGATGAGTGCGGTTTTCTCACGGTCTCGATGATCGACAGAAATCTGGCAGTATCCTGATCGCAAGTCGATAGATGAAAAGTAGGCAGATCCATGTAGGTTGTCGAGAGCATCGTCAATTCGCGGCGGTGGATACACGTCCTTACGTGTTACTTTGTTTAAGTGACGGTAGTCTACGCAGAAGCGCCAGCTGCCATCCTTCTTTTTGACTAGCACGAACCGCGATGCTCATGGACTGCAGGAAGGTTCGATGACGTCTTTTGTGAGCATTTCTTCAACTTCGTGCTGGATAACTTGTCGCTCAGCATTAGACACGCGATAAGGACGTCGTCGGATGGGGCTGGCGTCTGCAGTGTTAATCCTATGAGTTACAAAGGATGTCTGACCCAAAGGGCGGTAATCAAAATCAAAGATGTCGCGGTAGGATTTCAGCAGGTGCCGGATGTCAACTGCCTGTGCTGGAAGAAGGTCCAGAGCGATCATCTTGTCAATAATGGCATCCGCTGCGCTCTTCGAGGATGAAAACGTAGCAGAGGACGAAGAAGATTCGGCAATGAACGCCGAAATGGCAGCATCTATAGAAAAAACTTTTGCCAAAGTCATACGATCTGGGATAGCTTGAGCGCACCAGCTGATGTTTAGGATCGGAAGAGATACTGTATTTCCTGTGACCGTCAAAAGAGTGTGAGGCACGGCAACATTTTTGGCCAGCAGAACGTCAGCAATAGGTGTCAACGTGTAGTCACCATCGGGAACAGGAGGGACAGATCTCAGGTTCACGTAAGTAACGACTTGAGGTGCTAGGCGAACGTGATCTGCAGAACACAGGCGGTGTTGAGCTGGTGTTGGGTCGTCATGATAACACGGTAAATCAAGTTGAAGTACGCCGGTTCCACAATCAATAAGGGAAGAGTGGGCGGATAAAAAGTCCATGCCGAGGATAAGTTCATGGGAACATTTCTCAAGCACAGTAAATAGCACTGTCGCGGAGCGATCAGCCACACTTATACGCGCGGAGCACATTCCAAGCACGGGAAACGTGCCGCCGTCGGCGACTTGGATGAGTGGCACTGTGGGTGGCGTTAAAACTTTCCTAAGGCGGCAACGAAGTTCTGAATTCATCACTGATATGTGAGCCCCTGTGTCCACAAGTGCAACGACGGGTGTGTCATCTACTTCAAGGTCAATAAGGTTGCGTCGAGTCGGCAGCATGGTCAGAGGATTTGGCGGGCAAGTAGTCGATGCAGCATCACCTCCGGGAGCTGCATCATCTAGTTTTCCCCCGGCAGGTAGTCAGTCGGCGACGTTGGTCGGTGAAATCGGGGTGAGCGAGACGATGGGCGACGGGAGAGCGGTGAACGGGACTGGTGAGCATGCGGAGATGGAGAGCGACGACGATATGGTGGCATACAAGGAACGTCTTCACTGGTGGCCTGAGGTGACTCCCGGTAAGTTTGAAAGCGTCCATGATCCCTCTCTGGCCGATGGGGGTACCCATAGAATGCCTGATGCCAATACCACTTAGTGTTACAATGGCGGGCCACGTGTCCGATACGGTGGCAGTTGAAACAAATCGGGCGATCGTCAGCAGTCCTCCACTCAGCTGGATTGTGAGGGCGCCCCGGAAGGTTTTGGTTTTGGGCATACTAAACAGGGGATCGATGATGGTTGATCGGCTGAGAGGGAGCTGTAGTGCACTCGGAGGCCAGTCCAGCATTGGAAAGCTCTTGTCGTACAATGGCATGTACCAGTGGCACCATCTGAGGGCTAGAGTCACAGGCATGGGAGCACGTGGACGCAGGAGACAGAGCTTCAAGTTCACGTCTGATGATCTTGGTCACGTGCTCTGCAGTTAACGGCGTCTGTAGTGCAGGCCTGTCTTCGCACGACCAGGTTGCTGCTGTGTTTGGTAGTCGAGTGAAATTATGGGCGATAGGTCGAGTTTTTGCGGCCTCAAAACGCTGGCACTCCTTGATGATGGCATCGACCGTGTTGCAGTACTTGCATATGAGAAGGTTGAATGCATCATCTGCAATGCCTTTCAATATGTGAGCTCCTTTTTTGGTTTCTTCCATACCATTGTCCGCTTTTCGGCAAAAGGCAAGCACGTCTTGTATGTAAGTCACGTAGGACTCTGATGACGTTTGCGCACGAGATGCCAACTCCTTCTTGGCCGCTGCCTTTCTACCCACAGACTTGCCGAAAAGGGCGCGCATCTTTTCTTTGCACGCATCCAAGCTTCCAATTTCATCTTCGTGGTTCTCGAACCACACTTTTGCTGTTCCTTTCAAGTAGAACAGGATATTGGCTAACATAAGAATTTCATCCCAGTGGTAATTCTTACTTGTACGTTCGTACAACGGCAACCATTCTGCGATGTCGACATCATCCGTGCCACAGAACGTGCCAGGATCTTTTAGCTGCGGAAGGACAACAGTTGTTGTTGTAGTCGCCTCGGTGGGAGTCGGTCCCTGGTTTGCCATGGTGGAAAAATCTAAGCGTCGGCCACTGCGAAGCTCCGTTATATCGTGTTGTACCCAGCACCACCACCAAATGTCACGGGGGTGAGAGACTGAATAAAATAAATATATTTACAAAATACACAGGGAGAGTCAGAGGCAGCTGCAGCCAAGATGGTTGGTTGGTTGGTTCCTCAACACCTTGGCGCAACCCACCCAGGGGGATAAGCCATAAATGGGACGGTGCCTTGCTTTTCAAATTAATTCACATCTTGAAAGAGAGGGTTGGAATAATTAGGTAAATAGGTAATAATAAAAAGGTGTTAAATTTCTAAAAAAAACCGTGAAAACAAAACATATAAACATACAAAAATTATACATAAAACAACTGAAGTTAGTTATATTTAGGATTCCATTCTTTTAGATTCTCGTGAGAAATTTGTAACAGTGGTAAAAACTCTCCTGTGGCTGAATTCAAATGCGACTGCGCCAAATGAAAGAATCACCGGAAGTGTCAAGTTTAGGCCGAACTTTCGTAGGGGTTCTTCTAGTAGATTTTCCCTTTGAGTTTTGAATTTTCGGCATGACAAAAAGAAGTGCTCCAAACATTCCCTCTCATTACAATAAAGGCACAAAGGCGACTGTGCCAGACCCGACCTGTGAAGGTAAAAGTTCAATGAGGGGACTCGACAATGCAGCCTGGTAATCACTATTTCTTCCTTTCTTGATGAACACCACTTGTTCTTCCGAGGGAACTTTAGCTGTGGGAAGTCTGACTCACTGCTTTCTGTAAGATGCTATGGTTTAAAAAATCCTCTTTTGATGGGTTTCTCTTCTGATATCTCTTATTTCTTGATTTAGGACTAATTGAGGACCGTTGTGTCTCAGGAGAAGCACGTCGTTTCATATTTCTTGAGTCAGAGTCCATTTGTTCTGGTTGTGAGACATGAGAATTGGAGTCCGAGCTCCAATCTAGGTCCTGTACAAGAAGCATAATTATTCTATGGCCAGTGTTCGGCGTGTCTGGCTTTGACTTCGAAGGGCCTGGTTCCGATGGAATATCAGTAACCTTAACTGGTGAAGGGGGCACGGTAGGTTGGTTACCTCCCTCCAATATTTGATTCAACTGAGTGCTCACTATTTGTGCCAATGATTCCGTTAGGCTCACGAATAGAGATTACATAAGATTCGTCATGGCCTTTTCCACCATTGATGTTATTAAATCAGGCAATGACGACTCAAGCATCTGGTTTGCCCGGTTGGCAACGAAGGCATAGCCACGTGAGCACTCAGAAAGAATAGATCGGGCCTCACGCTGGGAGCATCGTTGTTGTTCGATGATTTCTAGAAGTTGCAATTCACATGTCCTCATGGGGCAACTTTCATCGTCAGCCACGTGATTTCCTCTGCATAGACAGCATCTCACCTCTTGGGTTGAACATTTGTCGGGTTTATGTTGGTCAGTACATGTGCGACACCTCACATCCGATCTACATCCCATGATGGTGTGCCCATACTTCCAGCATTTTTTGCACTGCAGTGGACGAGGGGATAGTGCATCTACACGATAAAATAGTGGCCATGCCTTGATTTCGGTCGGTCGAGCCGTGCCGGCAAAAGTCACATTCACTGATTCTGTGGGGACCTTTTTGTTCCCAACGTTTCGCGAGCATCGAAATACAGAGACTGCTCCTGGGGCCGCAAACATTTCAAGTGTTTCGGGTGGTGTAAGACTCAAGTCCAATCTTCGAACCAGTCCCTTCACACAGGCCAAATGAACAGGTACGAAACAGCTCACCGGATTTGAGGCAAACGTTGTGCATTTTAGAAGATCTGTGATGCAGGCCTGGTCCGGCGAGCAGCACAGGATGCCTCCATGCCCAAATTGACGCAGCTATGTAATCATTTGGTAATAATCGAAATCTTCCGGAGTTCTTCCTGAATTATTTTCGGGTTCTTTATGCGAATAGACTCGCCGTTGGTTGGAGCCAGGGCCACAGGAACGCTCTTCAGACCACTGCGCGAAAATAGATCGATTGGCAAATCACTGTTAGGAAGGGAAGCCGACCAGGCAGACTATGCCTGGCCGGGAGAGGAAAGAATCATCAGGTTAATAGGCTCAACAGCATGCCCGATCCGGCCGCTCCCCCACAGGAGGAAGCACGAAGGTGCCCTCGAAGTAGCAGCGGGGGTAGATCCCAAATTGAAACCGGACGCTGAGTCTTCAGGAAGCACCAGAAGAAGCACCGTTCTCCGACTGGAATGGACTACTAGAAAGGAGAGCGAACACGCAGCCTTGTTCGCGCATGCGATGGAAGAATAGCAGCCGATGGAAGAATAGCAGCAGATGGAAGAACAGCAGATGGAAGATTGAAGAACAGCAGCAGCAACAACACGATCACGGTCGCTTTCATCGTCTTCGTCGTCTATGATGCTCTTTCGTTACCGATGTCGTCTAACAATATGTAACCCGCTTGGAAACGTGGCTTAGCTCTAGGTATCGTGTAATTCGTTATATATCATACTTTTCAATAACTATTGATTTTTTCATGTTATTTTAGTGCGCAAGTTGTCTTTAAAGCCCTGGTTAACTATAATGCAACAAATATCGCTGACATTAGATATACATGATACGTTTCTTTATTCAAAATATTCTCGCGGTTTGTTGATTGATTGATTGATTTGTGGGGTTTAACGTCCCAAAACCACCATATGAATATGAGACACGCCGTACTGGAGGGCCCAAAAAATTTTGACCACCTGGGGTTCTTTAACGTGCACCCAAATCTGAGCACACGGGCCTACAACATTTCCGCCTCCATCGGGAATGCAGCCGCCGCAGCCGGGATTTGAACCCGCGACCTGCGGGTCAGCAGCCGAGCACCTTAGCCACTAGACCACCGCGGCGGGGCCTCGCGGTTTGTTGTTGGGAGTGTACGAGTTAGACGCGAGGGTTGGCTCTTGGCGAGAAAATACTGGATCGATGTGAACAGCATTTCAATATCTCCAAGTACAGCTGTGTGTACTCTTTGGGCACTGGAATCCTCAACTGTGCTGGCCTATAATGTTGGCTTTGTTTTTTCGATACTGCACTCAGTGTGTTTTCTTGCAGGCGGTGACATCACTGTATACCTACGTTTTCTTTTTAGAAAAAAGGTAGTCGCAGATGTTAAAGAGACATTCGTTATCATTCGTGCCTTTACTTGCATCTCTCTCTTCAGGCCGATATTCAATATCTTACTCTGTTACCTTCGCACCATCTGGCATCTTTCCTGCAATAAGGCCACGGACAACGTCTAGCCGCATTGTAGTTTCCCTTAGCACTTCTTTGCCCAGGAGCTAAACGTATGCATCACAACCTGTCTCGTCTTTATGGCGCCTATACATTCACATGAAGTGCGTGTACGTGGGGTTACGAAGAAGACAAGAATGTCATCGTTTGTACTTGAGCAGGCCGCACTATTGTATTTACATCAAATGTGCAGGGCTCACACAGATGTTTATACTGGTGGTTCAGTTATGGCTAAACCACCGCCGTAACAATTTCAGTAAGATCTATTGCAATACAGCTCACAAGTTTTCACGCAGCGTGAACTACAGTGTCTGAGCTATAGTAGCTCTCCATGCTGCTTTAAAGTTTGTCGTACAGTCGGCACACAATTAGTGGTCTATCTTTTCAGATAGCAGTGCCGCGCGGATCCAAAGTCTATACCCTCTGCTTTACGGCATGGCTCCCATGAGCAGCTCGTATAGCGAAAATAAGCCAAGTTATGAAGTAATCGAAAAATGGCACAGAGTGATAATCCCGTAGCTGTCTAGTCATTGCGACATTTAGGAAAATTACAAAGCAGACGCAGCTGCCCTGTCCACCCTCTAGACGGTGTACGCAGTACCCCTTTTAAGATCCGACGCCGCAAAAGAACGTCGCGTGCTAGCCCGCCGTTAAACGTTAGACTTTGGCATTCACCGACATTAACAAGTGCATTGCTTCGGACCACGTATATTTATCTCCAATTAACGTATTCTGTCCAACCGATCATGTCATGATGTGTCTTTATCCTGCTGGTCAATGAGTAGTCTTTTCAATTTCCTATGCATTTGTTATTGCAATAGCTCACAGCCCGTCATGTGAAGTGTGCGGGTGCAGCAAACAGTCGCACGCAAATTTTGTTAGTGCGCCCGCATAAATTCTGCAAAAGTGATTCTTACAGTCGAACTAGGTCAGCTAGACGACCGCCACATCTGAAAAAACACAATCATCAGGCTCTGGCGTATCCGGCCTACGACAAGTGTCACTCGCTGTTGTGGTTTCTTCGAGAAACTGGACTTTGCGACAAACTATAATTGCCTGCAGACAACATTGCTGTGTGTTGATGGCTAGAGAAAACGAAAACTGTCGGCCATGAGAAATGCTGAACGTCTCCATTGCCTGCTCCACCAGTTACGCCGTCTTCTCGAAACCAAGTGCATGTCATTGGGATCGCTGTCAGTGATGTCTTTCATGTTTCATTCCTTCACAGCTATGCTTCTGAGCCCATGCGCAGCAGATTTCATAAGGTGGCTTTTGAAACAGAAAAAAATGAAGAAAATACACAATCTCCCATTAAAGAGAAGCATAATACATGAACGAACGGATGAACGCTTTGCCCTACTTGTCCTCAATCACTCCACGGATATGCTGGGATTTTTTCGTCTCCCCCTCACCCGCTTGCCTTCTCTGGGAGTCCAGTCAGTTACCCTTATTTACCAGCGGTTATCCTGCCTGCTCTCTAGGTACATTGCCCTTGTCCATTTCTTCTTGATTTCAACTATTATACCCTTAACTCCGGTTTGTTCTTTGACTCACTCTTCTCTCTTATTGTCTGCACCTACCAGTTCAGTTTGCACCTACTAGTTCGCTTTGCATCGATCGCTGTGTCGTCCTCACTTTAAGTTGAACCCTCTCCTTAAGCCTCCTGATTCCTGCTCCTTATGCAAGCACCTCCCTCATGAACACGCCAATAAATAAATATATGTTTATATATATAGAAGGAGTTAAGGGCTATTCAATATTCTTAAGCTGGCCCAGCTTGTTCTTTAATAAGGATCTCTATTTTCTCATTTGTTTTCTACAGGCTAGAGATACGAAGTCTATGCACGGTGAATTAAGAAATTAATTAATCTAGAGAAATCGATCAGTAGAACAATACAACATTGATATATTTATTATTTCAACATTTGGATTATGCCAACTGCTCCATCCACTTGCCTAAAATTAATGACGCAAAATTATTTATTGGTAGTTTTTTGTGGGTTACTACAATGCTTCGCCCTATATTTTATGTTTTCAGTATTTTCTTATATTTGAAACTGGCTTTCTTATTTAGTGCTGCGCACAGATAGATTCTTTAGTGCTGCGCACATTTATTGTATTTTAGCGAAGTTGCACAGTAACTACGTTTCTGTCTTCGGCCTTTTGATGCCTACTGCTAGGCTTTTGATTTAAATTAAGTACTCCTTACAATCCTTCTTTTTAAATGTGAAGCATTTCTTGGCGAACTTCGGTGACTTTGAGCGTATCTATCTATCTATCTATCTATCTATCTATCTATCTATCTATCTATCTATCTATCTATCTATATATCTATCTATCTATCTATCTATCTATCTATCTATCTATCTACCTATTCGCCTACGACATTTAGCTCTCCCAGCCGTTTCGATAATGGTATCGATATCAAACTTGATAAGACATAACATGACTGTTTGAAAAACATATTTTACTAGTCATAACATGAAAACCATGACATGTATGTCATGAATGTGATGATTTACATTTCATGACCCTGCAGCTCTTGTGATGGTTTCGTTCCCATGGCATGTTGCAAAACTGATATGCTATGGCATGATTGCATGGCAAACACAAGCGACAGACGCTAACATAAAAGTCTTGACATGCATATTAAGTAACAACATGCCTACATGCCACGCTCATGATGCACTCGGGCCGTTTTTCTAGCGTCACATATAACAAATTTGGTGTTATGGTACGTGAATGTGTGACGAATTTATGTGTGGTGCAAACATGATAATCATGACACGCGTGTCAAGTTAGAACATGACAACAAGCTACACTCATGATGCGCTCGCGGTCGTTTCGCTAGCTTCAAATGTATCAAACTCGGTATTACGCGACGCTTTGAATGACGAAGGTATTTGACTGGTGCAAACATCATATTTACGATATGCGTGTCATGTGAGAACATGACGACATGCCACAGTAAAGGCGCCAATACATTTCGACGTGACGTGGTGCGCGTACTCGCCGGTGTTCGTTTCGTCACGTCACACCGGTGTTGCCAGGCCAGGCATTGGTCCTACCATATACTCGCAGGCGCGCGCCGCGCTGCGTTGCTTTGACGCATGCGTGTTTCAGAGCGTCCAGCGTCCCTCCGTCACGTAAAGAGGGAGACGTAGTGTTGTCTGAGTAACGCATCGGCGCGAAATGCAGCATGTCGCATTTCGCACCGGTTGGCGTCGGGCCGCGCCGACGGACGCTGGTCGCGCCTGGCGTCAGACTATAGTGCTCGCGTTTTGCTAACGTAGCGTCACTGTGCCGAGCATGTGCCCACCTCAACGCTACATTAGCGTGTATTGGGCCCTTCATGATGCGCTCGCGGCCGTTTTTCTAGCTCCACATATACCAAATTTCGTGTTACGTGACGTCAATTGATGACAAAATGTATGACTGGTGCAAACATGATAATCCTGACACGCGTGTCATCTAAAAACATGAAAACATACCACGCTCATAGCGTGCTCGTGGCCGTTACGGTAGCTCCACATATACTAAATTTGGTATCGCATGACATGAATAGATTACGAAGCTAAACGACACATCCAAACATCATAATCACGGCACAGAAGTCATGTACGGCATCATTTACCTCCACCTCGTAACGTTGTGCTCATTTTAAAATGGCAAGTAAACATTGCTCATTCATGCTTCGCCTATCATCGATGCCCATTGCACGTGGGATCTGCCATTTTTTTTTTCATTTCTGTGGTCGATTAAGAACTACTCATTCACTTCTGTTGCAGTTGTTTATTCTTCGACCGCGAGTGAAAATTTATAATTTCTTAATCTTTATTCTGATATAGCAAGCATTTGCTCGTAAATTTACAGGGTATCGCGCGAATAAAACTGATTCGTGAGCACGCCATGCTGTCGAGTGTTTCCTCATGCCCTGTTATGTTCACGCTGGTGAAGAACTGGTGTTATTCTATGGCGTGGTAAAAAGGCACAGCTTTTCCGCAAAGGCGAATCAATGCACGCGATAGCAACGAATTGGAAGGTCATGCGCAAAACGGCAAGCAGATCAAAACATGCCCAGCGTTTCTCACGCACAAACGAACGAAACGTACTCACTAGTACAGATGAACGTGAATAAGGGCCAAACCTCATAAGCGTGAAAAAGCACGCGACAGCGACGAGCGACGCGACGTAGATCGGCTTCGCGCGATCAGTCGCTAGCGCAGGCAAACCTCATTCACGCGACCGCTTCGGAGAGCGAATTCCACTGCTGCTGGCATGAGGCCGTCTACTCGCACCAAGAAAACCGCGTAGCAAGCGGTATGCAATTTAAAAATAAGATATATTGTTGTGTAATAAAATGGAAAGTGTTTATTATTGCCTTGCAGCACTTTTTTATATGCACATGCGTAATAAACGTTGCGTTATTTCTTGTTGCGCATACGTGACTCGGGCAGGGTCACGTGCACCTATGTAGTCTTTGTCTTTTCCGGTATTTCGCTATTGGCTGCTTGAGCCCAGCACTTCCGGGCGATAAGCGACAGTTTCTAAATCTGGAGAACCGAGCGATCGCGCGAAAACGCGCACGCGACACGTCCTGTTTCGTCGCCCTGTTTCGTCGCTCATATCGTCACTCGTCGCTGTCGCGTGCATTTTCACGCTTATGAGGTTTGGCCCTAAGCGTCTCAGTTGTTACTTCGCTGTCTCTGAAAAGCTTGCCCTTTTTCGTGAATGGAGACTGTGCAACGATTTCAGTGACCTTTGGACGCCCGTAACTGCAACAGACCACCGCGAGATAAGGGTACGCGAGAGATCCTCCACTCCCGTCCTCTTCAAGGGCCAAAAAGTACGCGTGAAAAATAAGAGCTGCCACGCGCTCGTTGTGCATATTGTTGATATTACTGAAAACACGATAGTTCCCTCCCAAGATGCCCGTCAACAGCGGTAAGTGGTAGATAAAAATAGCCTGCCATTTGAATGTTGAAGAAGGTACCTCTGGGTGGCTCTCATTCTGCTTCTGGTCACCGACGCGTGCGGACGCCGGATGGCAGGCTCTTCACGAGCTGTTACAGCGGCCGACGCTGGCCGCGGTTTCTCGTGCACATCACTTCCCAAGGACTACCGTTTAATTATGCCACCACTGCCCACAGGAGAAAGACTCAGACGCACGTTGGTTCTGCACTGCGATATCGCAGCGCGTCCGTACGGGATTAATGACTTCTGAAAGCCGCTCAAGGAACTAGGCATCATTCAAGAGGTAAGCGGCATAGGAGCGTATCAGATGTCGCACGTCTGGCTTCTTAACATGAAGACAGATGAAGCCAAGAAGACACTTCTTGACGCTGGCCTACTCTCCGTGAAAGACCGGCTCTGCGTCGTCGTCGACCCAGAAAGGCAAGAAGTGCGTCTCAAGTTGCATTGGGTAGCCTTTGACGTCAACGCAAAGACTGTATGGCGTGCTTTCCGGGAGTACGGTGAAGTGAAAGAAGTCATCAGCGACAAGTGGAGAGACGAAGACTTCGAAGGAGTTGAGTCAACCACAAGATTCGTTCGGCTACTACTTAAAGAAGGCGTTACTACGAATCGCATACCCCACCAGATGCGTCTCGGGAGCGGCCTGGCACTGGTGGTCGTGCCAGGAAGAGCGCCGCTTTCCCTGCGTTGCCGGAACACGGGACACATTCGTCGCGACTGCAGGGTACCCAGGCGCGCTGGTTGTCGCGCTTTTGGGCATGAGCAGGTGGACTGTACTCGTTCCTATGCCAGTGCAGCAAGTCGAGCAACCAATGCCGACCACAGTGAATTGCTCATGGATGAAGAGGAAGCAGAGAGGGCCGCGGCGTCGAAGGCAGGAGCGGAGGCGTCTCAAGCAGTGGCGACCAGCGAGAGAAAGATGGAGACACCTAAGGAAGACACAGATGAAAATACGGTTATGGGCACTCCAACGCTACGGTGTTCGACTCAAATCGAAACCCAGCACAAGGCTGAACCAGTCATCGGGGCCGACGCTACTTTGGACATGGATACAGTTGAAGCTACGCCAGTAAAGCGACGCCTGAATGAGAGAGACGCGGCGTCCCAGCAGCGTCTGGCCCAGGAAGATCAAGGGCAGTGGCGAGTGGCTGGCTCCAAAAAGTCTCGGGGTGCTGGCCGCCTGCGCTCGTCGTCGCTTTCACGCGGCGGCGACGGGACGACGCCTTGAGCGTCGGCCGGACAGTGTTTTAGGTATTGGTAAGGTAAGCGTCTTTCGCTCGGCTTTCTCTCATCACAATGGCGACGATTAAATTGGCGACGCTAAATGTACGTGGGCTTTCTGCCAAACGGTGGCAAAACCAGCTTTACGGCCTGATTATAGAACAAGATCTAGACAACGTCGCTGTACAGGAAACTAAAGTAGAGAGTGAAGAGCACGCTGAGCGAATGGTGCAGCCTTTCACTAGACTGTTTGATGTGTGCGTTTGTCACGCAGTGGGTACATCTGCAGGTTGCCTCTTGTTAATTGACCATTTGCGGAAAAGCGAGCGCCACCTGCCGTCTAAACAGGGAAGCAGCGCTCGCGCTTTTGGTTGGAAAGGCATTCGTGAACTAACATGTGCTAGGCAGCGTTCGGCGGCTCGCGTGCGCTTGTTTCATTGATTTAGTGTTGTTTCTTTGCCGGAAACGTGCGCTGCTTACGGAAACAACATGATAGAAGAAGAAAACATCCCGTTTGCGTTTGTGGAAACGGGATGGAGCGAGGATTTTTCGCGTTGCAGCCTGAGCAACGACGACGTGTGGCGGTACCTACACTCCGCTACTTCGACCGTTCGCCAGGCTCATCGCGGCTGGTCCTTCAAGGAAGGAGCAGCCGCGATGAGCCTGGCGAACCTTACTGTCGCTTCCACCATCGGCTATGGCGACGCACAACAGCATCGCCGCGACTTCTCACGTAGGTGAACACACTGGGGACGAAGTCAGGATGGTTCTTGAACTTTGACGGCCGTCCTGCAGTAAACGTGATTTCTGATTGCACAAACCAAGTTATAAGCACTTAAAATTACCTTACCTGTTACGAAATGCGCGCTGCAGATCCGAGAATGTTTGTTGGGCGCCCACGGCGAACCGTCGGCATTCTGTCTCCTCACAGCAGCTACCCAAGCATCTCTCTTTTCGGCACGTAGCCTCGCGGAAGGGAACCTGTAGAAATGCGTGCTTCCTTTCTGAGTAAAATAATTCTTGCAGCCGTAGGCCACACAGTGCGCTGGCATTTCTGTACGCTGCTAAAGCGAGGCGACTTAGTTCAGTGACGGCACAGAGATGCACGAGTGACAACCGGCCCGGCTCGTGTTTTCCAACCAAAACCAAAGCGCCCATAGAGGGCGCCAGCTGCGCCGTTACCGCGCATGCGCAGAAGGTTTTCCGCAAATGGCCAAAGCCTTAATGTGAAGGTGGAGTCTGTAACTACCTGCGAGGCGGGTTGTTTTATTATATGTGATTTATCCCTACCAAAAGAAAAATGGAGAGTAATCTGTGTGTACGCACCCACTGTGATTCAAGAGCGAAAGGAGTTTTTTGAAAAACTTGATGTGTATTTGAAATGTGAACGCAAACTAATTTTGGCCGGGGATTTCAACTGCGTTTGTTCGAGTATAAGTAAATCAAGTTCCAGGCCACACAGAGATTTAAGCACTGCCGTTCTAATCGATATGGTGGCGAAAGCTCAGCTAGAGGACGTGGGTGAATGTCTTTGCAGTGGAAAAGCGGTTATGTTTACCCACTTTCAGCGTTCAAGCCATGCTAGACTTGACAGAGTATACGTGTCTTCCGAAATCATTCCTTCGTGTCATGATTGCAGAGTTACACCTGTTACGTTTAGTGATCATTGTTTGGTTTCATTCTCAATGGGTACACATAAAAGGAATAACAAACATTTCTCTTGGGACCTCTGGAAATTTAATGTAAAGCTACTAAAGGATGAAAAGTTTAATCGGATTTTTCTAGAGGGCATAGAAGACTTACTAAATAGAACACTTGAATCCTGGGGACATAAGTGGTAAATATATAAACAGACCATTAAACTGAAAGCACTTGAGAGAGCCAGTACCCTGAGACATGCTGAAAAAGAACTTGAAGTGCGCTTGCGTGAAAACTTGCAACAGTTAGTAGCGGATGAATGTACTCAGGCCGGAACTTTTTCAGAGGAGAAAAACATAACTAAACAGAAGCTAGAGTTGATAGACCAAGAACGTTATCGTGGAGCATTGATTCGAGCTCGAGCAGAAAACTTGGTAGCGGGAGAAATGCCAACAAAACGAGCTCTTGGTGCTGAGAAGAGACATGCCTGTAAGAATGAAATAAGAGAAATAGAATATAAAAGAACAAGGTGCCATACGAAAGAAGCAATATCCGGTGCTTTTTTCGAATATTACAAAGAGTTATTCACACCAACCACTGTACACGCAGAACGTTTTAATAGCGATTTCATTTCATTAATGCCAAGACTTAATGATGAAAGAAAGGAAATTTTAGAATTGCCTATAACAGAGCGAGAAGTTGAAAAAGCAATTGATAAGTTAAACAATGGTAAGTCTCCAAGACCAGATGGCCTTAGTGCTGCAGTGTACAAGGAATTCAAACACGTAGTTTCACCTATTTTGAGGGAGGTATTTAACGAGGCTTTTAAGTGTAAACAACTTCCACCATCGTTTTTGTCAGCCCACATGGTCTTAATACCTAAAACAGAAGATCCCGCGAAGTTAAGAAGTGTTACTGCATATAGACAAATTAGCCTAACTAATGTTGACTATAAAATATTGATGAAAATATTGGCCAGAAGACTCCAGACAGTTATGACAAAACTGATTGGGCCCCACCAAACTTGTGGCATAAAGGGAAGGAAAATAATGACCAACATAAACATAGCACGATCAATCCTAGAAAGTTGTGACGCTATGCATCTCAATGTTGCCATGCTTCAAATTGACCTCGAAAAGGCATTTGATCGCGTGCCGCACGACGTGCTCCTTTCATTACTTGAGCACATTAACGTAGGGAGTTTGATTAGTGAAGGAGTGCGCATGGCTTACACTGGATGCTCGACAAGATTGGTAATAAATAAAACTGCGGGTGAGCGTATACCTGTGCTGCGGTCAGTGAGACAGGGGTGTCCACTATCGCCCCTGCTTTTCGCTATTTTTATTGAACCTTTCTGTTTAAGTGTAATTAATAACCCTGTAATAAACGGATTTAAATTGCATGAAGCTGAGGTTAGCCTCCTTGCATACGCAGACGACATTGCAGTTTTCTGTACAAATTATGAGAGTATAATGCATGCTGTAAATGCCGTGAAAACTTTTTGCCAGGCGAGTGGTAGTGCCGTGAACTGGGATAAGTGCCTTGGCTTTTGGCATGGGGAATGGGACGTCAAGCCAAGATCATTTCTAAACATTAAATGACAGGAAACACCAGTGAAGTATTTAGGAGTGCCGCTGGAGTTCTATCATGACAGTGAACCGTATTGGAAAAAGGAAACAGAGGCATTGCGCAATGATGTAGAAAAATAGAAAGGTTGGGGTATTTCGATATTCGCACGGGCCACAACGTGCAACTTGTTTCTGGTGAGCAAGCTGTGGTACGTAATGCAAGTTTTGCACTGCAGTAAAATAAGTGTGCAGAAAATACACAGAGTATTTGCAATTTTCTTATGGAGGTCTGTATGGGAAAGATCAAGCCGCACAAACCTGTTCAGAAAAGTTAGAGATGGCGGGCTCGGATTAGTTCATTTTTACATAAGACAACTGGTCAATCGTTTCCTTTTTCTGCGTGATGTGTATGACCCCTTCTTGAGAACTGTTATACAACTAAGGTTATCTAGAGTGCTGCCGGGATTTCTGATATCATCATCAAATATGCAAGGACCAATACAAGGGTATTTAAAAGAAGTTGTTTTGTCTTTCCGCTTTTTGTCAGTGAGATTTTAGTTAGATTATCTGGCTGAAGTACCACGTAAAAATTGTATAGAGACCTTGTCGATGTTTTACTGCCTGTTCCATTGTACCGTCAGCTATATTGTGCAGGCCCAGGACAGGATGTTCTGAAGCGTGTTAAAAGAATGCTTGTAGCGCCAGGGGTCAAAACTTTTTTCTTTAAATTACATACTGGTACCTTACCAGTTAAAACGTGGTTGCAGGATAAGGGAATATTCGTGCCATGGAGCACAATTGCCACTTGTGTAAAAAAACCGGAAACAATTGAACACGTGTTTATGGATTGCTGGAGCGGGGTCTTTTTCTGGGACATACTGCAAAGAACCTTGAAAAAAGAATTACCGTTAAGTCCACATGGCATCCGTTTTCTTTCGGTTAAAAACGAGGCAGGTGTACCGTATGATCTTATCATGCTTCTGGACTTGCACAGTATAAGGAAAACCCGATGTGCCTTTGAAAATGCGGATGTAGAAGTGCTGGCTGTGCGCGAATATTTTTGCAAATCTGTGTGCCATTTTCTTGAAATGCTGAAAAGCCAAGAGGATGTGCCAGACTGGATTGGGGGCATTGAGCGATTATTACGAATGCCCAAGTATTGATTAATAGTCAGCCTAGAGCTGACGGTACCTCAATGAATTCTGTGGGTGTATTTTTTGACGCATTTGAATTTGGACCAATATGTAAATATGTAAAATGTGAACAGTCATGATATGCAAAGCAATAAAAAAAATGCGTAAAAAACATCTGGGTGGCTCTGTGGTTAATGCCTCGCATTCACGACGTGGAGGTTCCACGTTCGACTCCACGCACCGGAGTCTTTTTTTTCTGGATTTGTTTTTTCCTTCTAGCGTTTTCATATATATAGATGCGTATACATATACGGTGTATGACATCAACGCCGACGCTGGCGGCGAAATCTAGCCGAGAGTGTCCATACAATTGCTATCGCAAAGAAATATGTGTACGCACGTGATGCATATAACTTGTTATGTACGCATTATAACTTTGCGTAAATTTTTTCCTCATTGGATCCGTAACTAGAGTACCACATTCGCCTACAATGGGTTCTGACAACCTTGCATGATCAACGTTCACAAATAAGTTTAAGATTATGATGCGGTATATTTATCACGAAACGAAGTGATTTCAATCATTAATGATTAGCAAAAAGAGAGCATTACGTAAGCTAGTTAGATTTACAACCACTCATGTGCAAAATAAAGCGTTGGAAATTGAGGCGTTGTGTTTATTTGCTTAGTAGGGTTCGAAACGCGATAGTGAAGTCAGTATTAGCGCCTGCCTGTCGCTTTGCGTTCTACTTCTTATCGCTTCCGAGACAGGCGCACATCTTTCTCCACGGGCGCTCACGCCTTCCTTCGTTTTTGAGGATAACTGCCAGATGTTCGTGTTTAACGTGCCTCGATGCGCTCGTTCGCCTTTGCTGCACGGATCGAGACTCTCTAAGGCAGCGCTTCTAGAATACAATTCACCAATTTTCCTGCGCAGAACATCAAATAAACGTTTTGTTCCCCGGTCTCTACACGCAAGACTATCGTCTTTCGACAACATTTGCAGTGAAACATGCTGATACAGGGTCAATTTTTTTTATCATACAAGCACATCTTGCCAAACTCTGGTACGACTGTGACCCTCGTGTTTATTTTTGCTGTTATCATTCGGGCTTAATTGCCTGCGGCTGCGATGAGGTGGGCACAACTCGATGCCACATCCACACCGCTTTGACAAACGTTTGCCGACGAAGGCAGCGCCTCGGGGCAACCTTTCGGGCGCGACGCTTCAAACATCGCAAGCAACTGCAACAAACTCAGGTGCCCCCGCCGAGACACTAAGCTAACTGGCTCACGGCAGAGCTCCTAGCCATTGCAGACTTTTTTGTGCTATTTCTGTATCATAGCACTGTTTATTGCTTCAATGTTCGTGTCAGCTATATGTGAACATTTATTTTCGTTTTTTTTTCTTTTTGCTCTTTTTATTGCAATGTTATGCGTTATTTTCTCGCTTCTGTGCCACGTCTCGTGACGAACTCAACTGGCCAGTGCAGTCATACGGGACGGTTGATAAAGAAGCGTGGCCTGCACACGCCATCGTCACGAAAATACGAGAAAGAGTAGAGCGACAAAGTATGTAGACACACAAATGAGAACTGGAACTTTTCACTGGCAATATTTCAAGCTCGCTTCAAAACCCTCCCAGTGAACTCGTGCCGAGTGGTATTGCTATGAAATACCACAAAGAAGCTATCAAGAGAAAGTGCCTTGTGTGCATAAACACGTGGTAATAAAGAGCTTGTCAACTACAAAAGTATCACCTGCAGCAGCGGAAATGTGTTTACCACACTCAGCTTCGTCTTGAGACAGCCACGTAAAAAAGCAAATAGTCAAAAAGGCAAATAAGTATTGTGAATTGCCAAGAATAGTAAAACTAATATTTAATTAACAATAGTCATTTTAGGTCGAGCGATTGATTGGTTGGTTGATTGAGTGAGTGAGCGACGCTGACAGTGCACAACAGGCTATGTACACGTGATACAAGGCGTATGGTCTGAATCACACCTGCCTAGAGTGGGTAGTCATCCTCTTCAACCACCATTTCATTATTGTGCATGGGCCGACACTATGATGCTAGACATAAATATACCAAAGGCAAGGTCCCTGTGATGTAATTCAAGCATGAACTGAAGCTTGTAGCTCCCACGAGGTAGCATGTGGTGATGACTTATGTCCACAGAGCCGCACGTTCAACCGGTATATATATATGCATTTCCGATGGAGGCGGAAATGTTGTAGGCCCGTGTGCTCAGATTTGGGTGCACGTTAAAGATCCCCAGGTGGTCTAAATTTCCGGAGCCCTCCACTACGGCGTCTCTCATAATCATATGGTGGTTTTGGGAGATTAAACCCCACATATCAATCAATCAACCGGTATATAGACGTGTAATTCACACAGTACGTGCGTTCAGCGCGCACCCTTCACCTAAGTCGCATTTCCAGAGCACATGGATGAGGTTGCTCTTCGTGCAAAATGTGAGATGCTCTCTCATGGCCCACTGCGCACTGTGACTGTTGATTGATAGATATGTGAGGTTTAATATCTTAAAACTACCGTATGATTTTGAAGGACGCCGTAGTGGTTCCGGAAATTTTGGTCATCTTGGGTTCTTTAACTCGCACCCAAATCTGAGCGCACGGGCCTACAGCATTTCTGCCTGCATCGGAAATGCAGCCGCTGCAGCCGGGATTTGATTTCGTGACCGGTGGTGTGACTGTTGCGTCTTGGCTAATAACTTATACTCCTCGGGATACTCTCGACCCAATCACTTCCTCTACTGTCTTCATAATCAAACAACGAGGTAGTTAATGCGTAACGGTGTGCGCAGCAACCATAGAAGGGGCGAAAATGTTGGGTGATTGTTTCAGAGTCATCACATGCCTCCCTGCACAAGTGAATTTTGTGACCTATGTTATATATTTATTTATTTTATTTATAATTACTGTCAACCCTCACTTGAGGGTCATAACAGGGAGGGAGTACAATATGAGTACAAACAGAACACCACTAAGCAATAAACACAGGAAAACAGAATGGGCAGTACTTCAACCATTACCAATATAAGCATCAATTTCTCTGTCAAAAGTTTGCACATCGGTACTATTAATAACATGTTGGGGTAAAGAATTCCATTGTTCTATAGCGTCCGGGAAAAATGACCACCGAAAGATGTCAGTGCGAGTGCTAAAAGGTTCAATGGGGGCATCATGATTCAATCTAGTACTACGTTTTCCAGGAAGGCGTATGTACTTGTCTTTAGGTATTTTGAATATCCCTTGGATTATACGAAATAATGTTTTAAGTTTTCGTTTCCGTCTTCAAATTTCCAGTGATTCTAAATTGCATGAATTTAGCATATCAGTTACTGAATCCTGCCTTCTATATTTAGAGCACACAAACTGAGCTGCACGCCTCTGAATACGTTCTAACTTGGTGACCAAGTGTTTCTGGTGAGGGCTCCAAACCACAGAGGCGTATTCCAGTCTAGATCTAATATATGTGTGGTATGCAAGCAGCTTTACAAGTTTCGGTGTTTTATGCATCTTTGCTCGTAGAAAACACAGTTTTTTAAATGACTCAGAACAAACCGATTCAATGTGAGGTGTTCGTAATTGTCACCCCTAAGTATTTAAAATGGGACGTTTTACTGAGTTTGTTGCTCCCGATGTTGTACTGGAAATTTAGAATATTTTTCTTGTTGGTAATGTGTACATATGTTGTTTTTTTTTTAAAGTTAATTTGCATATCCCGTTCGCAACACCACAATTCCAAATCTTCAAGGCACTTATTCAACTCGAGTTGATCATCAGTACAGCTTACAAGCATATAAATCAAACAATCATCAGCATAAAGTTTCATCTTAACAGGTGGCTTTACAATAGTACTTATATCATTTATGTACAACAAAAACAACTGCGGGCCAAGCACGGACACTTGAGGCACACCTGAACACACATCTAGCGTAGCTGAAAAAGAACCATCAATCCTCACTGATTGCTTGCGTTTACTCAGGTAGGCGCCAATCCACTTTAAAATTTCATCACTGAATCCCATTTTACTCAGTTTAAAGAGCAGTTTAGTGTGGTTTACAACATCAAAGGCTTTAGCAAAATCAATACAAATTACATCAACTTGTTTGCGATCGTCTATAGCCGAGCTGAAATCACAAATTGTTTGAATCAATTGCGTCACTGTGGACCTGCCACTTCTAAATACATGCTGACAGTCATTAAGTAAGTGATTATTAACCTCCAAGTGAACCATGATATGCTTTGCTGTTATATGCTCTATGACTTTGCAGTAAACAGACGTCAGTGACACAGGACGATAGTTGCTAATAATTATTCGGTTGCCGGCTTCAAACAAAGGTATGATAATTGCGCAGAGCCAGTCTTGTGGAATACAGTGAGTTTCTAAAGATTTTTTGACGATAATAACAAGGAAGAACGATACCCATTCTGCGTATCTTTTCAGAAAAGCAGTTGGTATCTTGTCCGGGCCGCTAGCCTTCTTTGAATCCAGATTTAGCAACCGAGAAAATACACCTTCCTGATCAAACAATAAGGGTTCCATAGGACATGCGCATGAATAATGGAAGTTGCTATCACCGCGCACACCTGACGGCATCCTGAACACGGACTGGAAAAACCTGTTAAACTCGTCTGCTATCTCAGTCTTTTGCGTCACTGTTCTCGATCCGGCTGTGATCTGTTCAATTTTTTCTTTTCTGCCGCTCATATAAAGCCAGAACTTCTGAGGCGCACTCTTCAGAAATTCTGCGAGGGTATGTTTGAAAAACTTACTCTTTGATTCGGACAAGGCTTCTTTTAGGGTTTTACGAGCTTGAGATAATTCAGTAGTGTTCTTCCCTTTTTTCCGTAGTCTTTTAATTTTTCTTTTAATGTGAACTATATTCCTGGTTATCCATGGGCTGCGTTATTTTACCTTTTTAAGATAAGACGGGATGAATCTCTGTACACAGGTGTCCACGATTGCCTTAAATCGATTCCACAATGTCTCAACGGACTTGTATGCTGAAGCAGACTAAAATTTGTCGAAGGCGACTTCAAAAAAATCTAAAATAGAAGTGTCGTCCGCTTCTGCAAACTTTTTAACTTTTACACGCGAAACAGGCTTTGGACGATCGCTTTTCTCTGTGGCAATGTTGATAACAACTAGCCGGTGGTCTGATATACTCGCTTTCACTGACACCATGTAGCCATCCAACTGGCTTGTTACGAACACAAGGTCAAGCAATGACTTCGTTTCCGTGGTTATTCTAGTGGCTTCCTTCACGATTTGTGTAAGATTGTGTGAAAACAATACCTTTAATAATTTCTCTCCGCTTGCAATTTCGGTATAACCAGGCATCAGGGTTTCCCAGTTAATATGGGGAAGGTTAAAATCACCAGCCATTATTATCCATGTGCTATCGTTTATATTGTTGCAAAGAAAAGTATTTAGATCATCTAAAAACTCAGGCGAGGTGCAGGGGGGTCTATAAACGGCTCCGATTAAGTATACCAGGTTTTCGTAAGTTATCTTACACCACACGCACTCCTGTAACTTGCCATCAATTAGTGCTGCCCGAATTGAAGATTTCACGACAATCGCAACGCCACCCCCTCGGGAATCTCGGTCCCACCTGAACATGGTGTATCCCACGGGAACAATGCAGTCGCTTGATACAGGGCTGCTGAGCCATGTTTCTGTTATAATTATTACGTGAGGAGACCGTGATAATATCAGACACTCTAGATCTGTTACTTTGTTTGCAATGCTACGAGCGTTTAACAGGATGGCGGTTAGCTATGATGATGACGGGCTTACACCAGGAGGGCTCTGGGAGGTGTTAGATTCATTTGATGCCTCTTCTGTGTTATCTTGTTCGCCCTTTCCCCACTTGCTCTGCAAAGGGAAACTTTTTTTGCAGTTTATAGTCCCAGCCATAAAGCCTGCTATCTATTTCAAGTTTATCGTGAACCAGCGTTGCTTTTTTTTTTTCTTGAGCCCTATCTGCTGCCGCACTATCCCACAGTTTCTTCCGTACTTGTACAGTTTCTTGGGCATAATCGTTGCTCACGCTAATCGAACGCCCTTTCAGTTTGCCACAGTTCTTCATTACGCATTCCTTCTCTTTGAAATCACAAAACTTCATTATGACCGGCCTAATTTTTCCAATTTGTTCTCTGCGAATTTGATGTATTTTCTCTATTGTTGTGGCGTGGACCCCGTGTATTTTACGAAACACATTTTCTACAACAGACGGCATTAAGTCCGCCTCAGTTTCAGATTTTTGCTCAGGAATGCCGAAAACTAAGAGGTTATTTCTTCAACTTCGGTTTTAATAATCAAGAAGTTTTTCTGCTTGCCGCTCCACGACAGACTCTAGGTATTCAATTCATGCGTTTAGTTCTTCAATTAGCTCAAGAGATTGTGTAAGTTTGTCGGTTTTAGCATTTAGAGCCGCTATATCTGCCTTAATTGTTATGGTCGTGTCGCTGGCTACCTTTTGATTTTTTAGGATTTCCTTCAGCATGTCTTTAGTATCAGGTCCCGGGTTTTCCTCTATGTCACCCGACATCAACAGGCATAAAATTACAGACCAACAATCGACCACAATAGCACAACATATTATAAGCTGTCAATAAATGGCAGCCAAGTATTAAATTTCAACTTTTAAGTTGCAAACTTTCATTTATTTTGAATAATTAGTTTAAGATTGTGAGGTACAGTAGTAAATAAGAGAGAAAATCACTTATCCAGGGTATGTATGTTGTCAAAAAACAGAAAAAAGTTTCTTAGACTTTGGCGTTGGCAAAAAAAAAGCTAGCATCTCCATGAAGTCAATGACGACCTTTGGGTGAAGCAATGGGAATCATTCCTACCCTCAATTACCCGTGACATTGCCCACTCACACATGTAAATGAGGGAAAACGCACGTGTATGGTATATATATGCTGTTGTTGCCGTTTAGCCGCCGCTTTTGGAGAGAGAGAGAGAAAGAGAGAGATGAGCTCTTGCCTCTGGAGTAGCAGCTAACTTGTTGTCGGCGTCACCAATTCGCTGTTCACTGGCGAGAGCACTTCGTGATCGTTTTCATCCATGGTATGCAGGAAGAAAGAAAATGAGTGGTCTGGAACGCTTTCCTGGTCTGGTTAATGTCTCTTCCTCTCCTTCTCTACCATTTCTTCTCTTGCAAGTGCTGGCGCCGTTATAACAGTGATCGAGTACATTGTGTGAACTAAAGCGCTTATTATTCATCGCTAAATACCGTCATCGTCATGCCGTTTAGTGAGTACTTTGCATGTTCTGTGCCAGACAGCGCACAATCGACAGCGAACAAGCCTAGACCCTAAGGTTCTTCGCCGCTGAAAAGAGAAACTATTGCACCAAGTCTGCCTTTTTCAGCACTGCTGCCCACTCGGGTGCATGCAAGTCCCCTTCGTAAATCAATAAGTAAATACATGTACGCATGTGCAGGAGACACCGATCATAGTCGACAGAATAAACTGGTCTTACCAAATCGTAATAGTATCACCGCACACAAAATGTTGCACCGCTGAGTATTATCGTCGCCCACGGAATGTTGCAGCGCGGAGTACAGTCCCTTAAACTGTGGACAACGCTTCATGCAGCGTAACCGTTGTCCTGTATTAGCGCTTACCTGCTCTCACTCTTTGCAGTTTCCGGCTTCCCAAACCCAAATGAAATATCGAAGTCATCAAGAGACAGTATACCTTCATTACTACGTGTATGTCATTTTGCTCTGCAGTATCTACGGCTTTGACACCGCCTTAGAAAAAAGGCAGAATGAAAGCGTAAAATATTTATGTTTCCGTTTGCTTAATGCTTCATCATACAACCCCCCCTTTTTTTTGTTGTTCTTAACAAGCGCTTCAAGAACTGGCACGTCAACAAAACAAGAAAAGAAAAAGAAGGCTCTTTGGAGCGCTGCTCCAATATTCTGACAGACAATTCTTTTTTTTTTTTTTTGATAAGCTAGCCGAGGCTTGGTTTAAACTGTGAAACATAGCGGACTGATGCTACGCTTCCTATAAAGATTCGTCGAAGAAAAGCAGAAGAGGAAGACAGGGAGCTCGGAAGAGCACGTACAATACTCTCATCAAAGAAAAAGAAGAATCTGGCTTTTCGTTTGAAACGAACGCAGTTGTGTTCATCTCAGATCGTTTCTGCAACAGTTCCCCTTCTTGCGCCGCCCACGATTCAGCAGTTTTAATTTTTTTCGGTTAATACCATGGCTTATCAAAGGAGCACTTTTAAAACTTTCGCTGGTATCAGTGCCTGCCAGTTCACGTGCTTCACGAGCTACCCTTCAAATGTCGACACTTCCTGTGGTGCCGTTTATAAGGGCCCATTTCTCGAAGGTTTATCCTTAAATGGCTGCACGAGCAAGCCATTCAGCCAAAGCGTCGTTTATCTTCCGGTCGAGATTATGGCTCCTCAACGGCAGTGGATGCGGATTCCTTGGGCCGCTTATCACAGTGGCCCCGACAAGACGGATATTATATGCCCTATATTAGAAGCTGAAGTTGCGGCTAGATTCGGTGCTCAATTGAAAAATCCAAGGCGGTGCTTCTAAACGGGGTACATGCATTAATGCCTAAATTGGTCACTACGCATGCACATAGTTGTTTTACAGTTTGGTAACAGCTGCCAATGGACTATAGGAAAACTGAAGGGTTGGTCTGAAAATTCACATGCAGAAAACTAGTTATGTGTAACAGTCTTGGCAGAGGACAGCGCTATTGAATAGGTAGCCAGACCCCAGAAGTTGTACACAAATGCGTGTCCTTATAGGACATGTATTAACATCAGAGCATGAGAGTGATGTAACCATAAAAATAAGGATGAAGTGGCACATTCAAAAATGAACGAGGTTTGTTACCTGCGTACAAAAGACTGGAACGGGGCGAGGGAAATGTGTACACGGCAGGCTAAATTTCAGGTCACTTCCCTCAAACAAGTGCACTGAGAAATTTCCCGGAGTTCACTTGGCAGGGATAGAGAGGTTTCAGCTGGCCCGCAATTAAATCCTACTATGGTTTTATTACTGTGGCTCACATCAGTGGATAGTGATATTTATTCAAATAATTGACACGAACAAAGAGTGCATTCTTGTTTCTTTTCCAAGTACTTCCAGTTGAGCGGGTACGTCCGCCTTCCCGGGTATTTACAAAATGTGTTTCATAATACTGTTACGAATTGGATGGTTTTGATTCTAGAGCCATGTTGAGTATATACATATGACATTGGGCACGAAACCTGACCTACGATGTCGTACGTACGATCGCTGTTTTTGCTACATATGCTGCGTTGACGTAGATGGTCTCGCCCATGCGTTGTACCCACTTGAACACACTGCCAGCAGCCGCCGGAGCGCGCAGGCCACCCGTCACCATGTTCCCTTTCATAAAAATTCACACTGTACATTGGCTGGGTAAATATGGCGACGATAAGCGGAGAGCAATGGTAATCACATTGACCCTTGTTAAACAACGAACTCAGATCCCCGCCGCCTTTCTCATAGAAAAAGGCGGTGAGATCAACCAGAATGTTAACATTCGGTTTGCCATCCTGCAAAAAGGGCCGGGGGAGGAACGATGAAAAGGAAAGCGAAAAAAAAGTAGACGCGTGAAAAAAATAGAGCGGGGTTCCATAGGCCATCAATAGGCCACTACCACACACTTTAATAGATGAGTACATAGTTTCAATGGTGCTTAATTGGGGCAAGCTTAGTACACTTGTTCTTCACAGAAACTCGTAGGTGCGTGGGGATGTTGTAGGCAGTATACATACGCTTTTCAGAAAGCAGTAGCAGCTGCGCTTTCATTAACTTTTCTTCCTCTTGTGTTCAGTAATGCTACCTTCATATTTACCTAGACGGGAATGTATTGCAACTGATTAGTGGCGACAACTGCCAAGTGCCCGATACACCATACACTGGCTGCTCAAAATTTTCAGGAATGACTTGCTTTTTAAACTGTATCGGGGAAACAACACAAGCGAGGTACTTGGTAGTGAGCCTTGATAAAAGACACAAACTTTACATTTTTAACACTGCGAGTGACGCATTCAACCAAGTTTCACGGTAGTCAATAATGTTCGAAAACATCGAGCGCTTTATACGTATCAAAGTGCACTTTCGAGACACTGACACTTCGGGATGGCGAGCTCTGTTTCGTAAAACGCTATTTCTTGTTCCGCTTTGTATGACACCAGTGGTTCTTCCACATCACGAGCGAGTTGCGAAGCTTTTTGTCGGATCCTCTTGGCATGAGGTGTTTTCTCTTTTACTGTGGCCTGGTACTGAAAGGCGGCATGGGCAGTCGGGATAATAGCGTTGGCACACATCCAGGGTGCAACCACTGTTCTCCTCTCGATGCATGAAGCATCGAAATGATGCGGCACACCTGCACAAACTAGTGAACGTTTCATGCACGTCTGAGAAGCCACTTTGTAAAAGAATATGAGGATGTTTTCAGTTCATGTAGTCTCAAAAGTCAACGTATGCTTCAGAAGCCTCTACTTGAAAGAGCAGCGCCAGTACGTGTGGAAGATATATGAAATAAAAACACAGAAGCGAGTGGTCAACGTGCTTCACAAAGCACTGCCACCAACAGCCTGCAAGTGTGGGCGGTACTACGTGGTTGTGTGTGAACAAATAGCAGACAGCCACTGCTAACGTGGCTTAGTGGTCGATTCTCATCAATTCTTGACGTCAGCGCGTTGCGAGGCGTGGCCGTCACACGATCCCATGTTTCATATCACTCTACGTCTCGCTGTACAAGCAACGAAGAGCTGGAAACAAGAGCGGCGAAAATCCCTACCTCAGCGCATGAAGTTGTCACGACATCCTTTTTAAGAACGACGCGTATCCGCTTCTTGAGGCTGTTGTGCACACTATGAGCGTGCTACTCAGTGTCGCTCAAGAGGGGTGTTTAGATTTTGTGGTCACCACCCATCATCGCGCCGCTGTGACCGGAGCCAACCGACGCACAAGCATCCTTCTCCCCTGACCCATTGGCGTTTCAACATCTGTCTCTCTCTCTCTTCGGGATAATGGGTCATAATAGGTCATACGAAGTTCAAAACGGTTTGTACTTTTATTCGAAACTAAAGCCAAAAAACCGCAACAAATGAAGCCCCAAGTGCGATCGAAGCCCGCAAACATGATGACTGGGCAAATAAATCCATGTGCTACACCATAGAGTTTCTCACAAATACATAGAGGGAAGTGTGGCGCCACCGTCTATGTGAAGTTCTTAAGTGGCGATGTTGGAGCGCTGGGAATCAGGGTGCATGTGTCTGCGAGGCTTGTGTTGCCCGGTGTTGAGCGAGGCTTCGGCTCAAAAGCGAATACGACTGCGTAAATAAAGCTTCTCTAAAACAAAACGTTTATAAGCGAATCTCATTCACGCGTATTATTTTTTTTTAAATAAGAGTCCACTCACCTTGACGGCAAAGCCAAATGGCGAAGGAACGAAACAGACGACATAAAAGTGGCGGAGGGTACGCTCGCTTTGTCGTCTGCCTGCCAAGTTTAGCGGCCGTTGGTTACTTCTTAGGCTTGGTAAAATTGTACATCAACGTAGAAGGTTCTAGTGGTAAATGAAACACGTTTATGTGCAATGACAAAACTAAATAGCTTGTTAAGTGCTCTTTTATTAAGAAATCAAGCATTTCAATGTGAAGCCCGACGTGTCTTTGAGCTATACAAATCCGAGTCAAGTTCGAAGCTCACACATAGGATCCATTGGATCCAACAGCTCACTAGCGCCAGATTTCCCTCTAGGTATGATTGTGAGAAGCTCTATGTGTTACACATGATTTCTATGGTCGCTGAACCGTCGCAGTGACAGAGTTTCCTCTAGTGAATCTTGAAAAAAAATTTATGGCTGATAGTACTAGTAAAATCAGGTTCTCTTCTCGATGTAGAAGAAACCACTTCTCCCCACTCGGCGCCCGAAGCGCACCACCCGTGGTGGTGTAGCAAAGTGGGAGAAGAACCGTACGCCGCTATCCCAATAGCGGCTATTGGCCTGCTGGACGCTTGACGAGGAAGCAGAAGCAACGCTGAAGAAGTTTTAGATGGCTGAGAAAAACTTGTATTTACAGATTTTACAAAACAATGGACATCAATGTTACAAAAAAAAAAGGAAAAGAAAAACAACTTGGAAATGAACCGACTTCTGTAGGGCGACCCTACGGGGTTCGGCGGAGCCGATGGTGCCTAACACCGCAAGCTAGGTTCAGAACCCCTGGCGGAGCCACGGGGCCTCTTCTTATCTCTTCCTGGCGCTCCGCCCTTACCACCATCTCGGCACATAATCACTTGCTTGTCCTCTGATTGGACAGTACGTTGGGTACATTAAAAAAAAACGCCACGAGGATCCCGCCTTCGTGCACGTGGGACTTATGCACTCTCCCCAAACCACACAACAACCAAAACGTAAATAAAACAAAACTAGAAAAAGCATAGAGGCCAGGGCCAGCTTCGCGGCGCACAATTATTTAGACAGAGCTAGCTGTACTCGGTAGTGCGGCCATAGGGCGATTTCGCTCTCCCACGTCAATTTCTTGACAACGGGGCTATAATCCTTTTGCCTCTGTGCGCCGTACGAGGAACCGCTCGCTGACCGCGCATATTTCTGCTTACGAGTTCCTTTGCCCAGATAAACGGGGATGTAGTCGAAGACATGCCCGATTCAACAATAGGAAACCCAGGCGTCGAACGGGCGACCGTCACCATTTCCCGTGTCGCGAGCCCGCTTCTGAGAGTCACTGGACCAAAGCCGACCCGGCAGAAAAAGGTCGTCGGTGACTTCAGAGTTTTCGCAACGCGCGCCGCCGATTTTGCAGGCGCGCAAACAGTACGTGGCCGGGCCATACGCCGAACCGATGCGAGGAGTCACCGCGGTGCGCGGGGTCTCGGAAGAGGCCCGTTGATGCGCCGACTGCCAGTTCCGAGATGCAATTAGGGGGCCGTCGCAACGACGTTTACAATCTCAACCCTTTCGTTGCCCGGGTTGGTTCCCTTTTCTTTGAGTTAGTAGTAACTGGAAATGCTCGACCGTCGACAAAGCAGGGCAATCTGCTGGCGCCGCGTGTCTGCGCTCGTGGCAAAACCGGTCGGTCGCGCTTCAACCGCTTGTCACTCAAGCAACGCTGGCAGCCCGCGGCTGACATGCCTTCTTAAGCTTACGCCGCAAAGCAAATAAAAGCAAACCAAAAATTGCCGCTCTACGAATTCTTACCGCGGTCCTACACCCCCCATCCAAGACTTCGCAACAACTTGCGTACAGTGTTGCCGAAGTAAACCCACACACGAAAAAAACGGACCGCGCTCAACCAGTGGGTGTACGGTGGGTTAACAGCTACTGCCAACGGCCGGGGTGTCCCACCCACTACGCAGTGGTCACGCTGCACCTGGCCGGCAGCAGCATGCGCAAATTCTCTCCTGCAAAGAAAGCGCGCAAAGAGCCCCACTTGGTCTCGGTGCAAAAAAAAAAAAACACACACAATGAGACAAACCAATCTCCAGCGCCAGCCGACATGACAAAGCTACTTGGTGAGCTGCCCTGCTCTCTTAATATAGCGAGCCTATTCCAAACATCATGCGGCTGAAACGCGGTATCTAGTAGCCCCGACCAAACATGCCAGAGCTGCTCGCTCCACGCGCCTTTCCACCAAACGCTTATGATGCATGCACCATCTCACATTCCCTGCCGTGGGTAATTTTTTGCACACCCTGCAAGAGTTTTCATTAACATGACACACACTGCAACACATGCCCCAGCACATTTGGGCGCTGTTGCCCCACCCAACATAATAAAAAAACGCAACAAAAAATATTGGCACATAAAAGCAAACAGACACCACACGCAGTTTACACCACTACACTTGGTAATTGTCACACACTGTTGTATGATGTTCAAAAGTTCCATCATCATTCTGAAGTGTTATTGCCATGTTTGCACCATAAATCCATCACTTAGTCCCGTGGCACATAACACTCGTTCCCCCTCCTTCACTGATCGCGGCTGCGGGGCTTTCAGGCTACTGCACCTCCTCCCAGTATTGGTTTGTCAGCCGGGAAAGCGCGTCTGCATTAGCATGTGCTGTACCCTTTCTGTGTTGCACTACCACGTCGTAGCGCTGCAAAGCCAATGCCCAACGTATCAATTTGGCCCCTTGTGGCGAAGCTTGAGTGAGGTACGCGAGTGGATTGTGGTCGGAGACGACAAAGATTTTGGCCCCGAATACCCAAGTGTCGAACTTTTTGAGTCCCCAAATGACACCAAACGCCTCGCGTTCTATCGTAGACCATTTCATCTGAGCAGGCGTGAAGCGATGACTGGCAAAAGCAATAGGGCACTCGGTACCGTCATCGGCCATTTGGGCCAAACAAGCTCCCACAGCGATAGCGGAAGCGTCCGTAAAAAGCCAAAACGGCTTGTGAATGTCTGGAGTGGTTAATTCAACAGCGCTGCACAGGGCACCCTTGAGTTTTGCAAATGCCTCGTCGGCCTCGGGCGTCCAAGGGATGTGGTTAGGAACATGTTTAGCCGTCAATTGGGTAAGGGGCTTGGCAATGCCAGCAAAATTGGGTATGTAACCCCGGTAATACCCGCACAGACCTAGAACACTCCTTAACTCTTTTTTATTCTGGGGTACTTGCAGCCCCTCAATAGCCGCGAGCTTGCTGGGGTCCGGACCGTGCTTTCCCGATCCCACAATATGTCCGAGGTAGCGGATAGACGCGCACGCCACCTGACCTTTTTCCATGTTAGCTACTAGACCTACGGACGTTAGGGCGGAGAACACAGCGTGGAGGTGCCGGACGTGCTCCTGTAGGGACCTGCTGAAAACCGCAATGTCATCCAAGTAGGCACAAGCATACGCCTCATGGGGTGCTAACAGCTGGTTCATACTTCGCTGAAAGCTGGCTGCCGCATTCCTGAGCCCAAACGGCATTACCCTCCAAGCAAACTGGCCTAGGTGCGACACGAACGCAGTCAAGCGCTGTGACCCCTCCGCTAAGGGAACTTGCCAGTAGCCTCGTCGGAGATCAATGAGAGTTATATAACTAGCCTGACCTACATTCATAATCAGTTCTTGCGGGAATCCCATCGGGAATGCGTCTGGTTCGGTTATGGCATTTAAGCTTCGGTAATCGACACACAGGCGCACCGTGCCATCTTTCTTTGGGACGCACACAAGGGGGTGAGCAAATGGACTTTCGCACCGGTATATTAAACCAAGCTCGAGCAGTTACGCTATCTGTTTTGAAACCTCGTCCTTCAAGGCCACTGGCATGTGGTAAGGGCGGCTACGTTTCGGCGTAGCCCCTTGCATAAGCCTTATCTTATGTTCGCCGACTTGCGCGATCCCCACTTCTCTGCTAAATAAGGCCGCATGGCGTTCAAACACCTCCCGTACTAACACTCTCTCATGGGGCTGCAAATGAGCCAAGCTACAGTGACAACAATTGCAGTAGTCTCGGACGTCCTTTTCTATACCTGGCCCAAAAAAACTAAGTTTAATTCTCGCTTTCGTCTTACGAAACCCCAGGTGTCCGCCCCAATACGACTCATGCGCCAGGCTGAGCACATCAGCCCGCCGGGTGATCGGCAAAACTAACTGCTTGATCGGTTGACCCAATACCTGTTCTCGGTGATACAGCAACCCATCAATCACAAGCATTCCACCTCGCCCTTCCGCGGCGTCTCTCCATGCCCGGCCCAACGCTTCGTCACTCTGTTGTTCCTCACGCAACGCCTCGAAATCGCCCCTCTCGCCACTAGCGCCACTTTGCGACACGCAACTTGCCTCGTTCTCGGCGGTGTGTGGTGTTTTCTCTCTAGCGTTACGCTCTCCTTCCGGCCCTGATTCTCCCTCCTCTACCGCCACGGCTGTAACCACTTCTTCCTCCCGTGTGCGTTCGACCTCGCTGGGCTGTAGTACGCTTCCCTCCGCTGACCGCGGATAATCCGGAGTCGGTCTACTCTGCTCTACTACTCTCCCATCTAGTTTTGCGGCCGCCTCTCGCTCGTCGGAGAAGTTTTGGGGGGATAGTGTCATGTCCTGTTTGTCGTAATCACACTGGCTCTGCTGCAACGCGGTCCAATCGCTCGCCGAGAGCAGGCATTCACTCACGTTTAGTTTATCTGTGACCGCACACAAGACCGGTGTGGCCTGTGAAACTTCGGCGAACACCGGTTGCCCCTGTTTCAGCGTTAGCGGGAGCTCTACTAGTTTGGCCTCGACTCGTTCACCAAATGCTGCCCGGAGGCTTACGCGGCCATGGGCCTGGATAAATTCTTCAGGGACCACGCTTTCCTGCACTACCGTAATCTCGGCGCCCGTGTCTACTATTGCATTCAAAGTTTTATCTTTGCAATTCAGAGTTACCTTCCACAAGCGGTCGGCCGGCGTTACCTTATCTAGGCAGACTCGAGCAGTGAGTTTATCATTTCCCTTCGAAGCGCTAGGATTCGGCGCCACCCTTTCAAGGTAGTGCGGGCAGTTGAGTCTAATATGTGTGTTCGATCCACACTCAAAACATCCCGTTTTCCTTGGTTGCCTAGCTGAATTATAGGAACCCTTTGGTCTCGTGTTCGAACCCTGACTCGGGCCCGATGGGCTGCTACTCTGTTGGTCGGTCGTCTTTTCTACCCCTTTGCTGCTGGCGTTCCGCGGCTGTCCTTTCTGCGCTTCCGCACTGCCGTTCGCGTCTTCAAAGGTGTGCAAGAGCCTTGCAATTTCTGTGCTTTTGTACCACGCTGCCCCCTCACGTAACCTCAAGTATTTTAATGCCTCTTCAGACAACACGGTCTTCAATTGGTCCACTACCAGTAGTTCCAAAAGCTCCGTGAAGGTGGACACGTCTCTTGACGCCACATAAAAATTTAAGTAGCTGCCCAATCTTGTTGTAAAACTTTTCCACGTCTCTGTTTTTCGTTTACGTGCCCCTGTGAATTTCTTTTGGTATTCTAAGGGAGACAGCTTCAGTTCATCAAGCACTACTTCCTTCACGGTCTCATAGTCCCGATGTTGGGCGGGTGTGAGCCGAGTTGACAAATACTCTATGCGCTCAGCCACGAGTGGGAAGACTATTTGTCCCCAATAACTTCGAGGTACCTCATATGCCTCCAGAGTGTGCTCCACTGACTCGAACCAAATTGGGACCTCCGCGTCTGCGGGAAATTTCGGGAAGGCACCCACTAACAATTTGGCGTATTTGCGCCACTCAGTGTTGGAGCAGCGCTCAAATGTTCTGCCAGCATCACTCACGCTACCCGATGGGCTTGCCGGACGTAATTTAGCGAGCTCTAACTCCAACTCCATTTGCCGGCTTCGTTCGCGAGCCATCTTAAAATCATGATCTGCTTGGTCTCGTGCCGTCCAAGGGACGTCACCACTCCCATCCTCACTCGCCCCATCGCCACCCTCCATCCTGCTGAAAGTGGTGCTAGCCTGTTTGCCCCGCAACAACAATACAGCAATGAGAAAGGGAACTCACGTTAGCTCGGTCCCGTTGTCGTGGCGTCGCTCTGGCTTGTTGCTGCAGGCTTCTGGTCGATGCTCCACCTCGTCGTGGACGCGCCTTTCGGGTGTTGAGAACTCGTTCAAGGACCGCTTTGACCCAGTCACTCCCTCGATGTCTTCCGGGAACACCAGGCTATCTGCAGCTTCCAGCCGCCGCAGCTACTTGCTGCAGTGTCTGTCCGTTGGTCTGGTGCCACTTGGCGTCTTCATCTGTACTTCGTCTTTCCTCTCAGCCAGCTTCTTCCTTTTTCCACTCCGTCCACAGCAAGCCAATCCTGTCGACTGCGCCAGTAAAATCAGGTTCTCTTCTCGATGTAGAAGAAACCACTTCTCCCCACTCGGCGCCCGAAGCGCACCACCCGTGGTGGTGTAGCAAAGTGGGAGAAGAACCGTACGCCGCTATCCCAATAGCGGCTATTGGCCTGCTGGACGCTTGACGAGGAAGCAGAAGCAACGCTGAAGAAGTTTTAGATGGCTGAGAAAAACTTGTATTTACAGATTTTACAAAACAATGGACATCAATGTTACAAAAAAAAAAGGAAAAGAAAAACAACTTGGAAATGAACCGACTTCTGTAGGGCGACCCTACGGGGTTCGGCGGAGCCGATGGTGCCTAACACCGCAAGCTCGGTTCAGAACCCCTGGCGGAGCCACGGGGCCTCTTCTTATCTCTTCCTGGCGCTCCGCCCTTACCACCATTTCGGCACATAATCACTTGCTTGTCCTCTGATTGGACAGTACGTTGGGTACATTAAAAAAAAACGCCACGAGGATCCCGCCTTCGTGCACGTGGGACTTATGCACTCTCCCCAAACCACACAACAACCAAAACGTAAATAAAACAAAACTAGAAAAAGCATAGAGGCCAGGGCCAGCTTCGCGGCGCACAATTATTTAGACAGAGCTAGCTGTACTCGGTAGTGCGGCCATAGGGCGATTTCGCTCTCCCACGTCAATTTCTTGACAACGGGGCTATAATCCTTTTGCCTCTGTGCGCCGTACGAGGAACCGCTCGCTGACCGCGCATATTTCTGCTTACGAGTTCCTTTGCCCAGATAAACGGGGATGTAGTCGAAGACATGCCCGATTCAACAATAGGAAACCCAGGCGTCGAACGGGCGACCGTCACCATTTCCCGTGTCGCGAGCCCGCTTCTGAGAGTCACTGGACCAAAGCCGACCCGGCAGAAAAAGGTCGTCGGTGACTTCAGAGTTTTCGCAACGCGCGCCGCCGATTTTGCAGGCGCGCAAACAGTACGTGGCCGGGCCATACGCCGAACCGATGCGAGGAGTCACCGCGGTGCGCGGGGTCTCGGAAGAGGCCCGTTGATGCGCCGACTGCCAGTTCCGAGATGCAATTAGGGGGCCGTCGCAACGACGTTTACAATCTCAACCCTTTCGTTGCCCGGGTTGGTTCCCTTTTCTTTGAGTTAGTAGTAACTGGAAATGCTCGACCGTCGACAAAGCAGGGCAATCTGCTGGCGCCGCGTGTCTGCGCTCGTGGCAAAACCGGTCGGTCGCGCTTCAACCGCTTGTCACTCAAGCAACGCTGGCAGCCCGCGGCTGACATGCCTTCTTAAGCTTACGCCGCAAAGCAAATAAAAGCAAACCAAAAATTGCCGCTCTACGAATTCTTACCGCGGTCCTACAGTACTGCATTTTTTTCTTTATTTTCCATCTAACCATTTCCTTTAAAGCACTAGTTGATCGCCAGTATGGCAGCATTACACTATCTCAGTGCCACGCTTAAACGATTCCCGGCTCCTAAACGCGCGTGTGCACATTATCATGCACAACATTCTCGACAATCCCTGCCTCTTCAGTGAACACAAAGAGGAGCCTGAATACCAGTTGTCTAAAACCAGCTGTCAGCAACAGAAGGCCCGACATGAGATTCAGTTCGCTCATGCACATAAGTTGAAGGAAGCTTTGGAAGATGCGACTGTATTTTTTTTTCTCGTTACCTCGCCATGCTGAACACTCTGCGCGCTCTGCCATCCACTGTAACAAAAGCTCGTCGTTATGGACGGTTTCCCGAGACGGCAGCTGGAGAGCGCCCGAACAAGAATTCAATATTCCGCCTTCGTAGGAACAATTTTTCGCAACGTCGAACACATTCCGCGAATGCTGCACGCTCTTCTTTTTTTTTTCATTTAGAGCACAGCAGTCGTGTCGTCTCGTGTTTGTTCAGGCACTGCTCGAACACGCTCTTGAAAACGTGAAAGCGCGTGGGACGTCGTCACGTCAAGAGTGTTCCTTGGTTGGTGTGCTGTCAGCACCTGCTGCGAGATTTCGCGCAATAAACGAACATGTTCTTTCAGTGGATCTAATTAAGGATGTAATTTGTGACCGCACTTCACATGTTCGCTCCAGTAAGACGAAGGAAACTGTAAGCAATCAATACAGGAACCCGTACGACTTCACTGGCTGAATAAACTTACTGAAATGTAAATACAGATGAAGCATAATTACCTTACGTGACTGCGAAAATTTGCCGTCGCAGAAAATTGGTGGCGTTGGAAATGCAGATGTGCATATGCCGCTGGTTTTTCATCAGTTTATTCTGTGCATCCGATTTTCATTTTATTTAAGGAACGTTTTAAGCGCAAGCTTTCTAGAACAATTACTTCAGTTGTGTATTCTGCAATTTTACTGAAGCAAAATAACGAAAGCTGAAAAAAAAAACTGAATAAGTTAATACGCGTAAGGTTTACTTGCGTTATTGCTGCAGTGTTGAAGGGTCCTTATATAAATTTTAACCAGTAACAGCATGAAAAGCGTCAAGCACTGCAGCTAATATTTAACGCATCAAGTAATCGAACCTTGATTGAGACGAGTAAATCTCTCAAATTGGTGTTTTGCTTTCTGTACTGCGAGTTTTCGCACAGCTTCTTCTTTGCGATTTAATATAAGAGGTACGTTCCATAGAGATCCTGTTACGTTGACTTACGCGCTCTCTTCAATTTTATTTTAATAATTCATCATGTAGCAATTCACCGCACAGAAGGAAAGACGAAAGAGGCGGAGAGACAGAGAAGTTAGACATGGAGTTTTTAGAGCTGACAACGTCTTGCTTGGGAAAAGAGGAATTAGAGATAGTATAGAAAGGCTACAGAAAGAAATAAAAAAGAAAGAAAAACAAAAGGTTAGATTACGACCCTCTTTAATGACGTTTTCTAATTATAAGCGCGGAGCTACCCCTCCGTCACACCGATATTCAGTACTAGTTCGCAAATGTCTTGCACTTTAATAAACACAGCTGTGATACATGTCCTACTGTCACATTTGTATATGTTTGAGGCACAATGATACTGTACGTTCACCAGAACACAGGCGTGGCTGTTTATGTCGACGTGGTGTGCTTGTCGTGCTGCTGTATATACCCATTGAACGTCTTTCTAGCCCGCGAAAGTCGAGTAACTTAGTGGGCGTAGCGTTCTTCAGAAAGTTCGTCGAGGCAATTCATGTTGCTCTTCTTTCCGTATCTGACACTTTTCCAGCCAGTTTGGTGGCTTGGTGGTGTAATATGATGGGTAGAACATCGGAGCTGATTGTTTTGTTTCAATATACTTTGATCTACATGGGTAAATACTTTCTTTTCTTAATAAGACTGAGAATCAAGTACGCATTGTGTGCAGCCTCAGTAAAAAAATAATCACTTGATACTTGGAGACAGCATGGAGATAAACTTTCCTACTTATGTACAACAAGCACCTGACCACTCGTGTTACCCCTTCCCCACCCCCATCACAGTGAAAACTAACGCAGGCAGCGTTCCCAAAATACATCGAGCAAAGAAAGTCGCTGTTTCTTTCAAACATTCCTAACGGGGCAAGCTAGCCTTGTATTCCGGTGAAACTCGCCTTACTTTACTAAGCGTGCCCACTCGGTACGGCTAGCCTCAGTCACAGCAGTTTTCACGCGTACTTACGTACTATACAACCAGTATGCAGAACTCCAAATGTGTTGCACAGACCAAAAGGCTTTCCAGTCTCTGAGAGGATTAGCCACTGCTAAACCTATAGCTCTCAACTATCCAGCAGCACCACCGAATCATTTGGCACGCCTGAAGAATTACTAATCACATCAGAGGACCCGAAAATAGCGCTAAGTTGGTGCTGCCCAATCGGGTGGCTTACGAGAACCAGACTCTCGTGGACGGATCTAGCAAAGGGAGTGAGGCAGCACGACACGCAAACTCACAGGTGAACCTTTTAAACGATTATAGACAGTCGTATTTAGACTGAAAACAGTGATGAAATACTAGACGGCCGTTGCTTTAGGTGCTTTACCAAGACAAGTGAATCGAGTGATTACTCTGTGTGTAAGGCATTACACTTTTTAGCAAGATTTCTCGAAGATATGACAATTCCAAAAATTTAAACCGTTTTTAACTTTCAAGTCTTGAGACGTAGGCTTATGGTTGAAAGTTAAAAAAATAACCTCATACGTTGTAAACAAATTGAATCAGTGGAAATATTTGGTTCAGCCGGTCACATCGAGACTAAAATGACGTGATGGAGAGGTGCAATGCAAACAGAAGTAGCTCGGCTAATTATGAGAAACGTACCGAGAAAACAAAAGCAAGCACAAGTGCGAAGGTTATGATACAGCTAAACGTGTATAATTTACTACTGCTGGGTTAGCGGCCTTGTTGCCATAAAGGGTAATCAAGAGCGCACAAGCGTATATTTGTTGAAAAGAAAAAAGAAACACTTTACTGCTGACTTTAAAGTCGCAGGATCAACTATTTTCACCTGAAGGTGAAAATAGTTGAAGCCTCTGTACTGATGTAGGTGTCTGCTTTTTGTGCATGCATTTAGAGCTTTCTCAGAATAATGACATTAATACGATACGGTATTCTATAGAAATATAGTTAACGTTTGGCCCACGAGGCCGTGCTGTATCGTAGTGTGCTTGACTTGAGGATTGCGGACCATGCTAGAGCCACTTTTCCGACAGCTACAACTCATATTGAAGATAGCGTTCGTCATAATTCTATTTACGGTAACAAAAGTGACGCACGAAAACACGGAAACACACCCTACCGGTATGACCTAGTGATCCAGTCTGAATTTGCGACAGCAGTAACAAATAAGTGATGTATATTTAAACGAACAGTGGGAGCAAGAAATGATGGAAGGAAGAAAAAACAACATGAACAGAAACAGCGCTTAGGTGTGGACAAACGGAGAAACAAAGTAAAAGAAAAGTTGTTGCGCTGTAGTCCCATGTACAAATGCAATTTTTCTAACCCTGGTTCATATATATATGGCTGTGTGTGTGTGTGTGATCTTTTGTTTCCTGGGTACGCAGGACCACTCCCTGAGGAAGACTGACAAACAACGCCGGTGGAGACAAAACCGATGATAATACCATGAAAGAAAGGTAATTCGGGAATAGTGGCAGTGCCAAATGCCTCTTTTTTCCTTCCGTGTGCTCCCCTTTTCTGCAATGTAGGGCCGTTCGTTTTCATAGATAGTGTGACCCCCTTTTCCAGACTCGTACCCGTTGGAACTGCAACAGTTTTTCTAAAGCACTTCATTTAATATGCGAGCGGAGAATGATAGTGTGGGAATTAATATCTCTGAATTTATCTCTCGTTTAGGTGTTGACAAAAATTGTATGAACGAAACGGCCTGAGGAAATAAATAGTAAAAAGAAAACAAATTCTCTTGATAGGAGGAAGGAGAGAAAATGAAGAGTAATGGCTGACTATTTCGTAAGGAATTCGTTGCTCAGCCTAGATTCTCTTCTCTTTCTCTTTTTCTTACCGTCTTGTTCTGGTACCTAATGGAGGTACAAACAACCTCATCAAGGAGTGGTACGACCTTCGAGCTGCTCATTTGGAGAGCAAGTCGTGCACGATATATACGACGTGCAAAGATTTAGATAGCATAAGCAGCATTCGCTGTTCGGCATATATATTTTCCACACGTTGTACTATAGGTAGACGAA